>NW_010390008.1:63815-77562 GCF_000710305.1 Buceros rhinoceros silvestris | reverse complement strand
GAAACAGCCCCCCTTCTCAAACCGCGACAGTCCTGAACATGAGCAGGGTGAGAACAAAGTGAATTTATACTTGGTTGAACTAAAACCCTGTCTAGATTAGCATCTCACCTCTGAAAGTGGCCAAATGCTCTCCACCGCAGAAGAAACAGAGCAAGCATATACAGTCCTCTGCTCAAAACACCCTGCCAGACTCAGCAGTCTGTGTCCCAGGGGCTCTTTGTGGCCCCTGGACAGGAGACCAGAGGACATTGTCTCACCAGGCATTGTGGTAGGTGCTAGCTTGAGGAGCTGCTGGATAGGCTTTCAGGTGGGCTACACATAGATGTGTGCTGCTGAGCTGAGAGCAGACTGGGTGTTTTGCCAGGTTTCACTTCACCCATAATTCCTTTCACTTCTAGCACTTGAAGCTGTCACTCTGAGCATTTACCCAATTCCCAGACAAGGGAGTTGTTCTTTTGTTTAAACCATGGAGGGTGGCTACAGCTCAGACATGTGGCCAAGGCTGAAATGGGAAACTTGGGGACATTGCAGCATCTGGCAGTCAGCTTGAATGGTGTGCATGGGGACCTGGGTGGGATCCACACCCACAGGATTCACTGTGTGTGGAGAGGATGCCCAACCCAGCGCGACATCCAGGCCAGCAGATTTGGGGTGGCTGAAAGCTGGCATTTGGGAGGACTTTACCTCTCACCAGAGCCACGTGGAGTGGCAGAATCACCTGCCTCGACCTGCTGGCCACACTTCTTTTGATGCAGCCCAGGATGTGGTTGACCCTCTGGACTTCAAGCATACATTTCCATCTCGTTTTGAGCTTGTCATCAGCCAACACCCTCAAGTTCTTCTCTGCAGAGTGGCTCTCTATGACCCCGACAGATGTTATTCTCACCTGCTCTTGAAGGCGAGCAGAAGAGACAACCACAGCCTCCCTACGCAGGCTGTGTTTCATCACCCTCATAGCTGGGAAGTTGCTTTGTAAAATGGGACCTGAATCTTCCTTACTGCAAATTAAGCTAAGTTCCCGTTGACCTTTTCCTAACAACAGCCACAGGGATTTTAATCACTGTTCTCTTTGTTACAGCCTTTACATTCGGGAAAATGTATCACACCCCCCTTTGTCTCTTCTCCTCCAGAAAAACAAACCACATTCTCTCAACCTTTCCTTGTAGGTTATGTTTTCTAAACCCCTTCTTGCTGCCTTTTGGATTCCCATCAGGGTGTCTGCTTATTAAAATAGAAGCTTCATTTCACAAAGGTTGCTGAGTTGCTTGGCACAGCAGAAAATAATAACAATCACTATACTGCCACTAGAAAATCCATGATAAGATCACAGAATGAAGGGATAGGGTGGATCTCAAGAGATCATGCAGTCTGTTTCCTTGCACTGGGGCAAATTCAAGTGAATCAAGATAAACCCTTAAGATTTGTCAGGTTATTCGTGGCAGCTTTCAGTGGTGGCACATCTCCAGTTTCCTGGCAGCCTACCCCACGGTTTTTACTGTCCTTGTACAAGTTTGTTGTGTGTCGATACAACCGTGAAGATTAATCACATTAAAAATATACATGAATGTTTTTAAAGAATATTTAAAAATCTCATATGACTATTGAGCTCCAAATCGGAAAATAGCCACGGGGAACAGAAGCATGATAAGGATAGGTTTACCAGCTATGAGGATGATTTTGGGTTTTTTTCCCCGGTTCCTGTAATTTACTCTTCTCTTTTCTCTTTCAAGCATTCAGCTACAGTAAATGCAGGAAAAAAAGATAGGGTGGATAGACAACATCTTTGAAGTCCTGGCTTCCATCACAGACCTTGACACATAATTTGTACTTTAGTTGGCACTTGGCAGAATTTCAGCCACAGAGCCATTTTTCATGCTGGAGGTGGCAGAACAGTACCCTTTCCTGGCAAAAGGCAAACTAATTCCCCCTGTCCTCCTGTCTCATTTGGTTCTAGGTCGATTTTGCCCAAAACCAGATGAAAAAATGCTCCCCTTCTTGTCAGTTCCCTGCCACAGCTACATTGGCAGAACGGCCAGGTTTTTCCCGGGCCTGAAGACCATGAGGGGTTTCTGCAGGCTGTAGGGACAGAAAACCTTTTGCAGGTCTCAACAGGAGCTGGCTGAAAGTTTCACACAAGCTCAAAATGGTCCCTTGAAGCCATGATTTTATACCACTCTTTTCCCTTTGAGGAACCACCCTGTGCACAAGTGCATGTATGTGGACCCTCCATCCCAGACAGGGTCCCCTCCAAACCCCTTGTCCCCTCTCTGTATTTACACTGGGGTCTCAGGCCAGCAGATGCCACCTGGCCCAGCACAGACAGGGTGGAAGCATTATCCTCCAGGTCTTGGCACTGGAGTGCTTCATGTAAGCCCTAAAAGCAGAGAAGCCAACCATGCCTGCTGGGCTGCTTCAGCTCTTGTTCAGCTCTTTCGTTATTACCACTGCTCATAAATAGCAATGTTTCACTCTGCAGGATTTCCCTGCACAGATCCTGATGTCCTCTCTCTCCCCTGCACAGAGGGTGAGGAGTTTCTACCAGGAGAATAGATGCAGGACCAGAGAAAAAGAGGAGCAATACATTTCTGCTTTAACCAAATAGGACTTTCAAAAGCTGCGGTTAATGAAGACCCACTTAACAACTCTTCATATAGCTCTGATAAATAAAATGTTTCCAACTGGAATTTACAAAGCCGAACATAATAATATGAAGAGGGAATAAGAGCTTCCCCTTGTCAACTGGCTACTAACAAAAGAAAAATATGAGGAGTGAATACTTAGAAAAAAGACCAACAGTGCTGCAATATAATTAAAACCATTAAAAATGCTGTACTCTGGTTTTGCTCCCTGAAGCAGTATGTTATTTTTCTTTTTTAAGCTGTCACCACATTTTGATACCATAAGGAATAAACTAAATCAAGACAAACCTCCATTTCAAAGTTGGAGGATGCGATAGAAATGCTAACTTAAACTTCAGTAACTAGAAATGATGCTCAGTCAGCTGCGGTCATCAGCATCTCTCTTTTTATTTGTTGACAGTAGGTATTACTCAGGTACAAAAGCAGCACTGAAACGTGACAGACAAATGCAGAGACAAGGCCAAGAGAAAGCACCCCAGAAAACCCTCTACTTTAGAAACTCAGAAAGGTCCCCTTCAGCAAAGCACTGAACCTCATCTAAAATGATCCATATCATATGAGTAACTTAAGAGTATGTAACATCACTTTTTTCCCCCTCTATTTGGCAGCCTTTCTGACAGAGGCAATGCAACCTTCCTGTCCCTTGCTATCATATACCAAATTTTTCCTGATGCCATGGAGGTGATGTAATTCTGACACATAAACAGAGACTCCACTTGCCAGCAGACTGCACGGGGCCACCCTTCTGTTAAGAGACATGAGAGTACGAACCAAAGGGCTGCAGGACTGAGCTACACTAGCATTGAGAATGGGCCTGGAGGGCAATGCTCAAAGCAAGGAACGTTCACAAAAGTTATTGCATATGTACATACAGCCATAAAATTTTAAGCAATAAACCATAAAAAAAATGGAAAAACGTATTAACTGCATTCCTGGTCAGTCAAGCAAAATTACCAGTTGTAATTTTTGAGCCTTGTGAAAAAACACATTATTTAGGAAAACATATTATTTTAACCTCTTCCCCACCATCTTCTAAAAATCCAAAAGGCAAACTGAGAAAGCTGGCAATACACAATCGCAGATTTCTCACGGAACTTCTGACACTAAACAGTGACCCAGACGGGCAATACTGACCATCCCAATTGCTAGCCTCCCAAGGGCGAACAGGATTCTTGTCATCAATCTGCAGGGCCTCTGGGCATTGCAGAGGTCGGAACGGGACACATCAGATCCTGCACAGACTCTTCTTAAGATCTGAATGCACAGACTTCTCCTTTCTCATCCTACACCATCACAAAACAGAAGGTGCAAAGGAATATAAGAAACAGAGCGTGAACAACTCTATCAATAATAGGGGGAGAGGGGCCGTAGTATTGACACAACTTTATAGTCCCAATGTATTCAGTGTATTGTCAGAGGATAGAAGAACATTTGAAAAAAATCTCAGCTTAGCTAATTACCATCATTGGCTATGTTTTGGCAGACTGTGCTGCAGATTTGTGTTTCACAGAGGAGATTTATATGGCTGGTGGTAGCACGATAGAATAACAAAATAGCAGTGAATGTGACTGTTCAAGGGTAATATAGTCCACAGAATGTTGTCTAAGCAACTGCTTTACTTTATGAGCTGAACATAATAGTTTACCAAAAGCCCTTGGTAAACTGTGCCCTAATATTACTCAGTTTGTTCCAGCAAATAATTGGTAGAAGAGGCGCATTGTCGATCCAAGGGCTGCGCACAGATTCCAGGCTGACAATATGAAGACAAGTTTCTAACTAATACAAATGATCCCTGGCAGCAGCCTAGCAGACAAACACAACACATCTCAGTCGGAGATTCGCAAACCTGCCCATTGAACTCCTCAGAGGCCAGGTTTTGTTCTCCGCTATGTAACATTGAACCATTTCAGCTGCATATGAGTCCTTGCACATAAGGTCTGCGGAGCAAATCATCCTACTTTGCTTTTTCGATTTGCTACCACCCTGTTTTCAGTGACATCTGGACCTTGCAGCTGAGGGCAAGAATATTCCATCACTAGGACAGGATCCTTTGCCTCGGCATTGCCAGTTTAAACAGGAAAAGGCCTGGCCAAGGCACCCAACAGAATCTGAGACTGAATCCTTAAAGGTGCCTTCTCTGGCCCAGTGCTGGAGAGGAACCTCAACTGTTACTTTTTCCATGGGGATAAATCACAAAATAGTGGTAGGAAAGACAACCTCAAGGATTTTGTCTCAGGGGAAGAAGGCACTAAAGAGCATTTGTGGTAAAATAGTCTAGCAGAGCACTTTGTGTCTCTCCTGACCACAAATGAAATGATGGTGCCAGATGCGTCTCACAGGCCACTGACAAGAGAAAACTGGTTGTGAACCTTCCTTGGATCAACATGAAAGAAGCCTAAGGTTACGGGATACCAAAGCTGCCAATAGACGAGACTCTTTGATGTTTTATTTTCTGAAAAAAATGGACAGAAACATTTTTAACTTCACGTTAGCATGTTGCGTTGTGTGTTGTTTTTTTTCCAACTGACTCCATGACTGTTGATATTAATTAAAGTGAATGGTAGATTATTTTCTAAAGGCTATAATTTAAACCAGTAGTTGAATATAGACTTGAGTGTAACATTCTTCAGCTCAAACCACAAGGTATGCAAGCTGGGAATGAACTCTATTTTTTTCCTGTTGAAGGACAGATTAAATATTTTTTTATTAATTCTAATGCTAGCAAAGGAAGTAAGGTCCCCATTTTTCTTCTGATTTCTCTCTACACTTAATTGATGTATTCTACCAGGCTGTCAAGCTGCTTTTAAAACCTATTCTTTTTCATAGAAATATTATCCTCCTTTTATTAGTTTGAGTTGATAAATGGATCAAGAGTCTTTGAGGGTATTGTGTACTGTCAACGGAATACATCTTTCAGATGCATCCACTGCAATGGAGCTGAAAAAATATATATCATGAAACACTTAATAAAAAAGATACACAGACTTGTCTTTTACAAGATCATGGGACTTGAGTCTATCTCCAGGGAGGAGTTCCAACATGATAAAGAGAATACATAGTTCAAAAGCCCATGTTTTCAATTTGCAGCCACATGGTTTAAATTATCCCTGTATTTATTAAGGGCGCTAAATGGGCAGCTCAACTTAGGGGAAAGGGTCATTCACGTTGAGAATAGTCGTGTTTAATCCCTCAGCTAGCTGCAGGTTAATTGTACTTTAAGATGCCGAATGTTCTTTATATAGTGTATGTTAAAATACTACATGAGTCTCAGATGGAGAGTCTTGACCATTTATTGTTATGTATTTTTTTTAACTTCCATATCTCTCCATTGTAAACAACAATAGAAAATGGTTAAACATCTAGTCTGGAGGCACTAGATCCTATATGCCAAAGAAAACCTATGATATTGCCATCCCTTGCACTTCAGTTTCGTACATGTATGCACTCTGTGTTTTGTGGCCATCTCTTGATTTCCCTGACACTCAGTGTTTTGGATTTTCATGTAATCAGATCCACAAAGAAGTACTGTAAGCTGTCTTTTCCACTTTATGGCGGGGTCTAGAGATAGTAGGGTTTTGGATATTGCATGTACCTGCCTGTGAACTTGCTAACTCAGCACTTCGGGTGGGAAAAAAGCAAGTTAACTGAAATCCCAAAAGCAAAAGTTAAAGCAAACAAAAGGACATTTCCAAATGGACAAGCAGTATTAATTTTTAAACTTTTCCCCTAAGACATCCATTGATATAAAAACAAGTAGCTATTGATTATCAGTGTAGTTTTTCCAAATGTCAATGTTCTTTTATTTTGGCAATTCATCCACAAACAAGCCCTGCTGGGAATTTAAAGTAAATTTCTTGTTCTATCTAACTGTTAGTTCACCCAGGCAATAGCCTGCATTTTGCACGAGAAGCAAACAAATAGTTGCAAACCTCCAAAAGGCCCACTGTGTCTGATGCAAATCTGAGACATATTGCTTCTCTTCTTCAGCTGGGTGGAAGTGAAGGGCTGTGAAACTTAGGATGGCCTGGGACCTTCACATCCACCTTCAGCACCTAAATGTTTTCAAGGCAAAAACAACTCCAGAACTCAGAGGATTTCTGAACATGGTCATGTCTAAAGTCACTTTAAAATTCAAATAAATATTTGTGGGAAAACTGCTTCCCCTATTCTCCTGGCACTTATAACTTAATTATAGTAGCCGCCAGGCATCTTTAACTTTTGTGACCAGCAAATCACTCTGGGTCTCAGGGACCTTGGCAATCGTAACAGGGTAATATTTTCACAAGGATGAAATGTTCTTAATATATTTCTCCAATGTACTGGTGTTCACAGGCATTTCTCAGCAGATCTGACCTGAAGTGCAAGCTTAATTCTTCAGTTTCACCTAGAGGTTCGTTGACAAACTCCAGAAAACTCAAGTTTCCTTTCTTTTTGCTGAAACTCACCCTCTATGAGAAGGCAAAGCTGCTGGTATTCTTCCTTTGAGCCCTTCATCATCAGTGGGAATCTGGACCAAAGGCCTGAGCCCTGGAATCTTTGAAAATCATCTAGCAGTCACACATTTAAACAGGAAGAGGAACATGAAGGCAATAGAAAAGAGCAAGGGAGAAAATGTGTAAGAACACAATATTTGTTTTTTCAAGATGCTGCAGTGTAATGTTTCATGTAAAATTTCTGCTAAAGTTCATTGCAGACATTTGTTGACAGAGTTCAATGAAAAAACCCAGGCAGGTGGGAATTAGTGTTTTTAAAATGCCACTCTCTCACTAGCACTTAAAGCAATAATTGCAAAACGCAGGATTTAACTCAGCACCTTGAGAAAGATGCAGTCACCAAAATAGCTGCATTGTTTTGGATAAACTCCTACTCTACATGCAGGCAATGCCACTTTTGCCCAGTTCCTCTCAAACTGTCACATCTCATTTTGTCAAACTAAAGAAATCTCATGTTAAAAGAGCTTAGCTCATGGTCTATAGCTCATTTTTCCACTTTGAGTCATGAAAATGCAAATCCTTACCTTTAAATCATATTGATCTGAGTGTTCTATGAAATTTTCAGGGAAGCTTAAGAAGGCCACCTATTTACATCTGATTACATTTGTCTCATTTGGAGAAATGATGTACAGCTTACTTTTCCAAATGCCATATTTTGGCTAAGTTCAGATAGCCTTCCTCTGTTGAAAACTATCATATTACTCCTTGAGGAATGATGTTAGTATCATAGAGCAAGCATATCAAGATGCATGCCCTAGACAAAAAACAACAAAAAACCCAAACCAAATGAAAACAAAAAAAAAAAAAGGATAAGAGCTTGCATTCTTGCATGATGAAAGTTATTTTCTTGGAGAAGGGAAGAAAAAGCCCAAAATATTGGAGTTCTAATGGAGCCAAAAAATAGATCTTCTCAGAAAACATTTCAGCTGATTTTTCAAACCTCAGACTTTGAACAGATCAAATACTGACATATATATTCTCCTAATCTGTGGACTCTTATGAAATGGAACAAGAACCCCAAATGAGTTTAGCTTTTATATCTAAATCAAAGGCAGACTGATCAACAAAATACAGGTCTTGATTAGCTGAAATGGCTGCAATGCAGTTAATGGGCTCCAGAGACTTTGCAACTAAACCAAGAATTCGGTCTGGTCCGGTTTCATAATGTATCGATCTCTTCACTGCTAAAGGATTCATTAGCTAATACTAGCTGTTAAAGAAGAAAGACAGTCTTGACCTGAGGGTTTTTGCCTTGTATGGGCCTTCTGCCCATAGTGCTGCTATTCTTGAGAAGAGATAGGCAATCTTTATTTAACTGAGGGGAAAAAAATCCGCTGAACCTGACTTTTAGTGTCAGGTGTCAATATCTCCAGGAGTGTTCTTAACTCAAATGGTATCCCAACACATCCATCTTATTCAAAAGGGTTATCTTACTGCTATGACTAGACAACCACAGTAACACCTACTATTGGGTAACAGCAGTCCAGAAAAACTTTAATGCTCTGGATGAGCATTATGAATCTGAGAGTGAAACTAGATTTCACTAAGGGCAAGATCTGGAGTGCTAATGGTACACTCTGCAACATCTATCTACTCAGAAAGCTTTAGACGTGTCTGGTACAAGATATTTACCTCTTCAAACCAGGAGACTTGCCACTATGCTCAGAGCTTGCCATTAAATTCTTTGAGCCACATCTCATGAAGATTTCAGGCAGTCTGAATCTTCCCCCAGGTTCCAGGGTGATTATAACCCCATTTTTAGTACGTCAATTAAAAGCCAGTCAGTAGTTTAACATACATACTGTGTTACTGGCTAAAGTATGTAGGTACCCCAAATACCATGTAAGCTTCTATTTAAGATACGATTGATTACCTTGACTTCCCTTCCCAAGTCTGGAGATGGGAACAAACTGGCCCCATGACAGTCTTGTAAAGATACAGACCCACTGAGTAATAAGAAAGCAGTCACATGTACAAGAAAAAGACTAATATTTTTAATGCAGGAAGAATCTTCATTTCATTTTCCTTTCTCTTCAGGTGATTACGGTGTGATTGGCAACAGTGCATCTCATTCTACCATGCTGGATTGCATCATTTTTAAGCAAAATAGGTAAATATGGAAGGTGTCAAAGTTCCGTATTTTGAGGGCTACACAGTCCTAGTTCCTGCAAAAACTGTGAGAATAGGAAATGAGCAGGAGGTAACCCAAGTACAGAGGTACCCAGTGCAACCAGGAACACATAATTTATTTTATTCTTCCCCCGGCAGCTACATTAGGGATGGATTTGCTGCTTTTAAAAGACTCCAAGCAGCAGTGTGTTTGCTGCCTCATCCATTTTTGTAGCCCCGTGTTTGACTGCCTTCACTATGGAGAGATTATAGAAAATATGCTAAAGGGATTTCAGAAATCGCAGTTAATAATGTTGTTCCTTTGCTATAGTGAATCTTAATTTTATATTAATTCTTCACTCATTTTGTTTCTCTATGCATTTCTGTAGGTTTAAACAACACATCAGTTTAACCAGTAACAAAATAATTTAGGTTGGATTGCTGAAGGTCATCTTACCCAACCTGCTCAAAACAGGTCCAAGAGGATCAGGTTGCTCAGTGCAGTCAGACTTTGAACACCTCGAGGAACAGAGATGCCACAACATCTCAGGGCAACCCATGTCCGTATTTTACCACTTTTCAGAGAAAAATCTCCCCTGATATCCGCCAGAACTTCCTTCATTGCAACTTCTGTCTGCTACCTCTTATCCTTTCAATGTGCGCCTTTGTGAGGAGTATGAAACTGTCTTCCCTATCTCCTCCCATGAGTAGCTGGTCCAACAGCTCATCTCTTCTAGTTGGTTTGTGGATTCCCAGTGTCACGAAACAGTCTTTGCCACTCTCCAGAAAGTTGTTGGATTCCTGTTACCTGCCGTGTTGCTCACTGAGGTGGTTAAAGTCATTTATGAGAGCCAGGGACTGCAACAACTTCTTCTAGCTCTCTGCCAGGTTCTCACAGACCGATAAAGCAAAAATGAAAAAGCCAAGTGAAACAGAAATTGCAGTTGATGGGTCTTATGATCAGTGACCAACAGGCTTGGGTTTTGTGGTTTCATTTTTTTTTTCTTTTCAAATTGGAAAATTTCAATTCAAATTTCAAATTGAATTTTGGGGAACATTGATTGTTCTGTAGTCCTTTGGTTCATCTAGAGGTGATAAAATGATAATGTGTGTATAGCAAGACTTCAGAAGTCCCTCTTTCACACAGTTATGCTAGAAATAAATAATATACATCTCCATGGCATAACCTAAGTGTTAAATAGTAGCAAATTGTTCATATCCCTTTTTGTTATAGCTAATAAAATTCCTATCCTAAAAACCAGCATTTCAGATGGGCATAGATAAATACTTATTTGTAAAGTATGTATCAGCCTTTCTCCCTTTTTGTATCAGCATTCATGATTTTATCATACGTATCTAGCAGTCAACTTTTATCTGGCAGAGAGCTGTTTTGGCTTTTAACAAGCTTTAAAAAATTCCTTCTCTTTTTTTAACTCCATTGGGATCAGACCTTTTTGTTGTTGTTGTTCTTAGTATATTCTTCAATGTTTTATTGTTTCTCTGTTTAAATAAGGAATTTTTGTTGTTGTTGTTGTTCTACATAACCCTTTTTTGTTGATGAAATCAGGGGGTTTGGAACAACTAGCACAATATTCTTGAACAATTCCTGATTTTTCTCAGCGCCTTCCCACTTAAAATGCATATGCTCAGTCAGTCATGCCAGCAAATGCTTCAAGCTTTGGAAAACAGTCCCTCTTAAAGTTTCAAATGTGCAGATTTTGGTAAATGCCCTATTTGATTTGTATAAAACAGATTTAAATTGACTGTGGTCTCTGATACCTCAGCAACTGTGCTCTTTTGGGTCTGTAACTAACACTTTCATGTTCAGCAGACTTAAGTCCAAAATTGAGTTACCTTGTACTAGATATGGGATTGCCTGTTTTGAGAAGACAACATTATTGTTTATAGAAACACTAAGGAAATTCGTTACTGGCCACAGGAGATCAGCAGCAAATGGCCCTCTGGTTGAAGTAATCCATGATAAGTTTCTTGGTTGCCTTTTGGCTGTTGTTATTTCCCATGTCCCCTAGAAATTTTTAACAGATAGTTAAGGAACAGCTCTTGTTATCTCCTAGAAATTGTTGCTGCGCTATTAAAGACCCTTACCTGTAACCTGTCTTTTGCTTCAAATAACTGTGAAAACAGGGCTTTCAGATTTAAGCAACCTTAAAGATGTATCTGCAGGGTATGAAGAACTGAAGTACTGAGATGGGCATATTAGTGGAAACCTCCCGACACAGTATAATACCCTCCTCTTTAACAGGATGAGGTCCAGATGCAGTTTATCTCAGTAATCTGAACACTGCACAGGAGAACACTGTGAATTTACTAGTTTGGGCCAGACAAACATGCCTAAATTGCATTTAGGCATTCCCCTTATCCCGCCAGCATACACCATACATCCAGCCAGCTCAGGTGATTCTGCTTCCCCCTTCCCAGCTTTCCTCATACTATAAGCGCCAGGGTTAATGTGGAAGAGTGAGCTCAAATATCTCTGCATCTGCCAGTGTGGTCAAGACCAAAATCTTCTCCTAGCCTTCTGTTTTTCTCCTTCCATCCTTCAACGAAAGCCTTGGCTTTCTGGAGCAGGGGCAGAGCATGGCCAAAGACTGACTCAGGAGGGGGAAAAGCTTACAGCACTGGCTGCCTTGTCTTCATTCTTGTTTTTACCATCCAGTATAGGCACTGTTTTAAATTACACAAAAATAGCCTGTAAAGCTCTCATCAATCTCACTTGTTCAAATGCAGCTTTTCCACATTAATCATTTACAGTGACATGAGTAAACAATGCCACATGTGGCCACAGTGATGGTGCTCTTCATTCACCCCAAGGTGCACTGGTTTTGCATCATGTCTTACTCCCTCATTTCTATCTTAAAAAATTATGTGAAAAAGAAACTGTACAACCACCTTTTCATTTAAGAGTCAAAGACAGGGCTATTCAGGGAGCAGTGGATCACAGACTGCCCCTGCCAAGGAAAGTGTTGCATTTCAGCCTCCCTGCTGAAACTCATCCTTGCTTTCTCTTTCTGCTCACAAAGATACCTGAACTAACTCTAGACAGTTCTGCTCAAATGTTGGAAACAAGGCAGCTTCATTAGCACAGTGTGCCACAAAATCTAGTTTAACCTGCCTCCTAGCACTCACACATTTGTACTTCTTGCCAGTCCCCAAACCAGCTTGTTGTCTGCATCCGAAGTCTTTTATTTTTCACCCAGTGTAACTTTTTTGCGGTAGGAGAGGGGATCATCCCAGTAGTTGTTCAAGAAAACCTACTTCCCATCTTACCCTTAATGAGTTATGCTAAAAAGTCCTGGGCATAGTTTATCTATCTGTTCATTGCATTGTGCTGAGCCATTTAGCTACACTTTATACTATTTTTTTATGTTCAAAATATATTTCAGAGTAGAGGGAGCTTCAAGAGAGAGGCTGAATTTCAAACCCACAAGTGTTCAGGTCCTGGGCTGTAGTTTGGATTCCATCCCTTCAAAAAAACAGCATAAAAACACTCCCCATGCCTGCCAGCTCTCCTGATTTATCCAACGTTTCACAAACGTAAAGCTGGTATTCAAGTCCCAGCTTGGAACGAAGAGACTGAACACTAACCTCAATTTTCATTCCTGCAGGAGAAGTTTCCACCCCTCCTGTTTGCAGAGGAAAGTTTGAAAACATGACCTGACTGCACTCAAGCAGGCTGCTGGGTAGGGATGGGGGAGCTGACTCATGATTTTTGCTACCCAGGGTTTGCATGCTGGGACACTGGCCAAGTGGGAGCAGAATTTGAGACTTTGGAGCCTCATTCACTATTACAACTGTGCTGTTACTCTGGAAGATGCCACTCTTCACTGGAATGGAGGCCAAAGCAATATGTTTTGGGTTTGTTGAAATACATCAGTCAGGTGTCCTCCCTCCTCCCAAATAAACTTACCTTGGAGAAGGCTGCAACACCAGTGCAACACATACAGGAGATAGCCCCAGTGCCTCATTCCTCCTGTTAAATCACATTAAGTGCTATTCCACCAACACATTTGCCCATGTGTTGTCTCCTTCAGAGGGATGTCTGGCTTCTTCTACCCAGCCTATTCAGCAGGTTCCTCCTCTTAAGGCATGACTGTTGACTGTGGTAGCCTCAGCATCATCATTGTCGCAAAATTCCTTCATCAATACCCCCTAGCTAAATAATCCAAATGGGCCCATCCATCTGTGCTCACTGCCTTTACACAGAGTTCAATTTGCTGACAAAGATCATATTAAAACAAAAAGATGACTGCCCTGGTTTTATAAGAACCACCTAAGTAATGGCATAAAAGCACTGAAAATGTAATGCTAAAGGGACAGTTAGATAGATGTGATGGTATGTGGCACTGAAGTATACTGGAATAGCAACAGATCCACTCGTGACTGGATAGGTAAAAGTAGAGACAAAGGGGAAGTGGTGTTCCCTTGACTTGAGATTATGAAAAAAAGAAAAAATAAAAGTTCCCGAGACAAAAGACAGAATTTCAG
>NW_010390008.1:63311-63628 GCF_000710305.1 Buceros rhinoceros silvestris | reverse complement strand
CTGAAGCTGATAAGAATTTCGTTCCCATCTTAACGTGCAGAATTAGGCCAATGGAGAACATCTCTAGAAGTCTGAACCATCAAGCGTATTTTGCCTGTTTTTGTATTAAAGCCAGCAGCAACATAATCTTGCATTAGGAATAATCCTGGTCTGAAGCTGATAAGAATTTCGTTCCCATCTTAACGTGCAGAATTAGGCCAATGGAGAACATCTCTAGAAGTCTGAACCATCAAGCGTATTTTGCCTGTTTTTGTATTAAAGCCAGCAGCAACATAATCTTGCATTAGGAATAATCCTGGTTATCTGGGAAAAAAAAA
>NW_010390008.1:35891-63129 GCF_000710305.1 Buceros rhinoceros silvestris | reverse complement strand
CAGGAATGGGTGAGTGGGAAGAAGCGGTGCAAGAGGACTAGCTGAGAGAGGACTGTTTTGCTGGAGTTTCAGCTGAACAAAGCATGCGGGTCCACACTACTCCTTCAAAGCACTCAGTACCCGGAGTACTGGCTGTGAGCTGGGTGCTGAGCTACTTGCTAATGCATCAGGACTAGTTTTGACGAGCAGGGGTGCTCTACATGCCCAGGATCTGGATTTCTCTTCACAAATTCCATACAGCTAAGCAGCTATCTGGAAATCTGCTTAGGATGAGAAACAGAAGGAGGTGAGGAAGGGAGGGAAGGAGAGAAATAATTTGTATGTGTGTATGTGTTGGGGTTTTTTTTACAGGAGTGCATTATTTTTCTGGCATTTCATTTCTCGCTGTTGTCCTGACTTTTGGGTGTGGTGGGCTCTGAGCTTTGCCCTGTGTGCCTTTAGGAACAATATTCTCTGGGCAAACTTGCTTTTTCCATTTCATTGCGGCATTGTGGTTATGTATTTATTTCATAAGGAAAGTGGCTTATTTGGCAATTTAGGTTCATATTGTGGGTGTGGTCCCTGTAGATAGATTTCTTCTGGATTAAATCTTTGTGAACTGTCGTTTCTCTGGTAGTACACCAGTAAAGAGCACACCATTCTTCTGGGCGGGGTGTTATTTTCTTCTACATTTTGTCACCAAATCAACTCTTCCATCCACGTCACCGGCTATACTTTGTTGAGACTGTCCTGCGCCCTTCTCAGGACAAGTGGCTTGTGAACCACCACAACCCATCTGAAGCAACAGCACAGAGGTTTGCACAGGCTAATTTCCCCATCCGCTGGCACACTCCTAGACCGCTTCCAGCACCATAGTGCTCTGTCCAAAATTAGCCCAGGTACATCTCTCTGCAGAGCATGTGACTGTGGAGCATAAACCTACCTACCCCAAAGGGTGTCTTGTAGCTCTGGAGCAGTAAAATAGTGAAGAGGAAGAGACACAGAAACTGGCAATGGAAAGCCATAGCAGATGCTACACAAAGCATTTCTTTATGCCCCGTGATCACACACGGAGCAAACAAATGTCACTCCTATCACGGAAACAAACATGAGGAGTATCCACTTTTTCTATGGCAGGTGTTTATATTGGGAAGGGAATCTCCCTCTTTACACAGTGGATTCTCTCACTTTCTAGAGTGCAGGCAAGTGCTGGAGCAAATTTTCCCCCAGCTGACTATGAGTATGAAGCTAAGGAGAATAGCCTTTTAATTTACGTACTTCAGGTATGTGCCTGAGATGCAGTGGTGTGAATGTATCCTTAAATCAAGCGCTACTGAACAATTTTCAGAGTATGAATCCCTTTGCTATCCCAAAACACACTGCTTGCAATGAAGCACTAGGTAAGCGCCCCAAGGTTTGCTGTACCCTGTGTGTTAAAAACGCTCTGATCACAACACAGCAAATGCAATTTCTAGCCAGTGGATCAGGTCACGCCTTGATGAACCAGCTCCTTAGACCCAAACATCTGGCAAATCTACCAAACTGACCTGTTTCCCATTAAATTGGGAGTGGGTAGGAGGTGTCACTGGCCATACCCCAGGCAGACATCCCACCTGGCGGCAAGGGCAATGCCTCCAGCACCAGGAATGCGACATGAGGCAAAGCTTTGCTTCTGTCTACAACAGGAACAGCAACTGTTGCGGAGCCATTACTACAGAAAGGTAGTAAAATACACATATCATGCCAAGGTATTACAGTCACAAATTAAGTCTGGGCTGGGGCCCTCTTAAAAAAAACATGGACCATTAGGTTTAATTTAGAATCTCTTTCCTTGCAACTACAGAACAGATTGACAAAACAGACTTTTTAAATCACCTATGAAACTTCACTCAATGACAGGATACCAAAAAGACTCTTTTGTGTTAAAGTGTTAATTATTAAAACATGACCAAATGGTTAGTTCAATTTACAGCATTGCCATTAGAAGGAAAGCTGGAAACAATGCTCACATTAAAAGGCTATATTATATGTTCTGTTACTTGGAGAGTTTCTGAAGTGAGAAAAGACAAGTTGCGGAGCCAAGAAATTCTCCACTGGAATGGTGTTAGCTCTGCTTTTCTCTTGGTACAATTTCATTTATCTGAAATGCTACAGGAAGCAAAAATTATTCAGCCAACAAGAGATTCAAATCATCAATAGAAATACCTGGGAAGCTATTCAGCCCAACATTTGAACAGAAAGGACACTTCAGAATAAAATATCAATTGCTTAGGTAAGTGGCAGTTCATTATGTTTCATCATTAATTTGCAGTTTCCCATTCGATGATCATTTGGATGATTTATAAAAGATACAGCAATTTACAGCAGGTTTCCAATATATTAATGAACTGACTGACGTGAACTTAGCTGTGACTTCCAACATTTCTCCTCAAAAGTGTCTGTTCTTCTGTCCTGCCCACAAGACAAGGAAGGCTGTCAGGCTGAAAAAGCCAGTTTGCTGCATTAGAGGGTCTACTGCACAGTGAGTCAAAGAAGCCAGATAGCAAGATTGCGATTCAGTGATTTGTTTCAAAGCAACTGTACACCAAACCGAGATCTGGGTTCTTTTCATGGCAGGAAAAATTCAGCAAGTGGAGACAATCTGATGGGTATTTCTGTATCAGGTTGAGCTAAATATATATGGTATTTTGGAAAAAAATTAGCAAGCTATACACAAAATAGTGAAACAAGTTTATTAACAGTTTGCCTAATAATCAATTATTCATAACACCAAAAAACAAAGGAACAAACAAACAAAAAAAACCAAACCCAAACAACACACCAGACCTTCCAAAGGCCCAAATCACATCAACTCTCTTGAACTCTGAGTTTTTTGTCATTTACCCTCAGCTGGGGATCTATACTGGGCTGCATATGTATTTCACACTTATTTATTTTTTCCCAGAGCTATGTTTTTTGCTCAGCCCTGTTATGTACAGTAACAACCCCGACTCCGAAGCTTGCCTCATAGCTGTGTAGAAGTGTTTAGGCCAGTGACAGCAAACTGGTGTGAAGCAAGAGCAGAACAGGATCCCGTGACTTGCTGCAGATTTTTTTGCTTCAGTTCCATTCTTTATTTAATTTACAACCTCCAGTTCTGTTCATCTTCCCCCATTCCCAAGTCCTTAGTAATAACCCTATTTCTTTAGCTCTTTTCCCATAAATAATTCTCCTGAAATAACAGGGGGAGAGCCTGCTCTGCTAGCAAAGTCCCCCTCGGAGAAAGCCAGGAGATCAATTACTCTGATTGAAATGCCACGGGAAAAGGAAAATTTCAGAACAGGATTTCACACAACAGTTTATAAGAGAGTGGGAAAAGGAAAAGGAACAAACAACTTTGTTGCATGTTCCCACATAAAGAAAAGAGGAAAAAAAATACCCAGACATCATTGGAAATTTCTCTCTTCAGCACTTATTTCTAATTGATTTTCTTGACGTCTAAACATTATTGTCTCAATGATAGCTCCTGTAGCAAAATATAGACACGTACACTTTCCTACTTTACAATTCCATAACTATTTAAGTTAGCGTACAATAAAATCAGTCAGCTGTGCCACAAATTAACTGCTGCATTGTACTGTGAGACAATATAGGGAAAGGACTTAAAGGACTTAAAATTAATTCTAGTTCGATGGAAAAGATCTCTAACAAAACTGTTTATAAAATGTAGTAACTGCTTTTACTAAACAGATTTTACACTTGATGTAATTTTACACTACTTTTGCATTAAATGATTATTTAATTAGCCATGAAAGTGTCCCCATTGTAGAGTATTTCTACTGCTGTGCACGTCTGTAAGTGCAAACAGTATTATTTCTACTTAGTGCATGGCTGAATTAGGACCAGCAAAGAGTACAGAGGCAGTGCTTTGATTAAAAAGTGCATCTCCAGAGTGGGGGAGGTAATGGCATTTATCTACCCATACAGGATTTAAATGACCCTTCCCTTTTCTTCCTCTCTTCAGAATAACCTTTAACTCCAAGTATTAGAGCAGCAGTAAGTGACCTTGGAGCAGAGGCACGTTTGAACATGTCCTCAGAGATGAGGGCAGTTTCTTAATTTCCGCAGGTTCCCCACCTAGATTCGGAACAGACAGTTTTAAAAATAAAGCCAAATATGTTTCAAGCATTACACTTCTCCTGAATCTGTCATCCAGCTTTAGGGGTTTTACTTGCCTTCTCCATATTAAAGAGGCTTTTCTTTCCTCTAGGTGCAAGGCGACCTGCACAAAAAATAATTCTCAGTGTTTGGATGCAGCAAATAGGTGATAATCAGGGATGTTAAAGGCTCAGTTTAAACATACCAACAAACAAACAAACATAAAAAAACACAGAAGAAACTTATCCTCTGGTCTTTTTCAGTTATGTTTCTTGGGATATTAACTTTCATTAAAAACCCGAAAGGTATTGAAAAAAACCTCAAACCTTAAAGAACTATGGTTTTTAAACTGGATTTTCTTCCTTGGAAGCCCCCCAAATGTCAGCAAAGAAACAAATTGTCCACTGATGTAGCTCAGCATAACCTGATCACAAATCTGTACTATTTATAACTGTCATTTAATCTTTTATTATATGAAGATCTGCTAGTTCTTAAACAATGAGCAGGATGTTATACTGATTTAGAAATATCCTTTCTTTCTCAAGAACTCCTTACCCTCTTAGTTTTTTCATGCTAGTTACTGCCAGTTCCATTAATTTACTTTTGCAAATGCAGCCAACGCCCAAATATATAGGCCAAGCCAAGATCATGGGGGCAAACAGCAATTTTTTATAGCAAGAAAGCTCAATCTGGCTCAAGTGTAAAGTTGTTTTACCACCTGCAATGAAATGTCCTGGCTCCCTAAGAAAATACTGATTGTCAAAGGAAAAACTGTGTCTTGTAGCACAGTGGATCTTGAGCAAGCAGAGAAAGCCCAAGGGGAAAGTAAGGAGGTCAAGAAAAAATTATTCTGGAGGAAAGATTGAAGGTCTAGGGTTGTTTAGTCTGGAGAAGACAAGAATGTTGGGGATGGTATGGCAGGAAAAAAACACCCCTCTGTGGCATGCTGAATATGCTCTCAGAAAGGGCAGAGCGAAAGCACGGTGGGAATATACTTAAGCTGGTAGGAAAAGCTTTCCAACCACAGGGACGGACGGGCATGGGATGGAGGCATCTGCCTACCACCCAAAGGAAGCTCAGTGATGGACAATCTAAGCACAGGACAGACATCACCCAGCACCATGGGCCAGGTCAGCCCAGTGCTTTGTGACTCCAAGGAAAGGCACACGTTCAGCTGTGGGGAGTGAGAGCACACTCAGCTCTGAGTCAGAGAAACACATCTTTTAGAGGATTAAAAGATGATGTAGGAAGTTGAGACTGCAAGTTGTCGACAATGAATACCAGACGGCCGATGCAATGCTGCCAGCTCATCAAGGGCCTGACTCAGCAAACGGCTCTCCTTTCTGCAACCGCTGCGCCAAGAGTTTGCTGCTCCCACACTACATTGCATGCCTCAAAAGCCAGAATGATCTTTTGTTTCTTTTTTTCTTTTTTCTTTTTCTTTTTTTTAAGGCGAGGCTGATCCTAACCAAGTGTCTCCTAAATTGAGAAGGCAAGAGATAAGCGGTGAGGGAACGAAAGCAGCAAAACGCGTGTCTCCAGGGCTCTCCATGCATCATGCCCAACTGCAGACACACAACACTTATGCGGGCGTCTGGGATCTGTAAAAACAGCTGCTTGCCTGTCTTTCCCCCTCCCTGGCTACTGTGGAAACCCTAATGCAGCAGCCACAAGCAGGGCTGGGGTTAGGGCAATGGCACCTGCGCTCCTCTTCTGCTGCATTCGCCCAGTGCTTGGCAGAACATCCCTCCCTTCAGCCAGAGAGGGCAGCAGCAGGTAGCCCTTCGCCACCTGCTGCATGGGAAAAGGGAAAGACATCCAGTGCTCAGATGGGGAGTAAAGAGAAACAGGGAAACAGCTTTTATGTATATTGTAATAGATGGGGAAAAGTGGGGACTAGGTGAGCAGGAAAACATGCTGAGTGGCACCATGAGGAAACAGCAAAGGAATGAAGTGAGGGTGGCTGTTTGCATCTGCTATGAATGTCAAATTTGCCTCCTTGCTTCCTGCCAGCAATACCCAGGCTCTAAGGCAGGCTTTTGTTTACATTCTCCATCAGCCCATGGATACATCCTGCACACTGGCAGGACCCACAGTCAGTAAGAAACCCAAGGCTTGGGTTTGTGCTACTGCCTCCATTGTGGAAATAGCTGGTGTATGAGGATTTTCCATGTTGCGTGTGAATTCTGATGTTGAAAAGAAAGTTTCTTTTCTGAGCTAGAGAGACAAGACTGCTGCAGGTTATCCTGTGAAAGAAAACAAATTTAAAAGATCTGGAGCTGATATATTCCAGAACAATTAATTGGGCTGATCTCTGAGGTTTGAACAACAGGATCCAAGGTGTCCAGCCGAGTTGAACACCCAAGTGTCAGTGAAGCCAGAAGGCTGCTGTGAGCTCCCAGGAGATGGGTCTGAGTCACAAAGGAATCCTGCCTGTAAATGCAGGGACAGCCATAGGTTTCCTTCAAACTCATTTTGTAGGAAAATGATTGTTCACCTCCTCCAAATGTTTAATCAGAAAGTTTATTGATGCTTTATTCCTTTTCTCACCTGACATATCTGGTCTCCTTTGATTATCTATTTGATATTAAGTTGTTCATTACAAACTTTAATTCACCACAGATAACCATTCAATGAGTGTACTATTAAAGATAAACTATTAATATGTTCCTCCTAAGAAGCAATAAGAGGGTTAAATATTTGCATGGCTCATTTATTAGAAAAATGTGTGCAAGTAACTCAAGGAGTTTTCAGTGAGTTACTCTTTACGAGCTAGATTCAGTTAAGATTTCGTCTGGCTTCCAGGCTGCAGTAATTGTCCAAGGCAGCTCAGCTGCCTGAGCCTTGGTGCCTGCACTGGCCTGATGCTGCTTCTCATGGCAGCAGAGTGTGCGTGGAGTCTGTGTCCCTGGTCAGCCACCAAGCAGACAAATGAAGCAGGTCTCCTCAGGCGAGAGTTTTGGGCTTGGTGGAAAAACCACCAAGGTGATACAGGACAGGTGTATCCAGACCAAGGGCTTGAGGAAGAGATCCCCAGTATCCTGGGTGGCCTCTTTGCCACTGTGGTGGTACAGTACTGCAAAGTCATTTTCAAATTGGTCAGGTGAAGCATCAAGGAGTACAAAGGCTGGTTGAAAGACTCCAGAGCCTTAAGAGCACCAAATTTGTCTGAGCTGCAGATGACATGGCCGGGGAAGCTGTCTCACTGAGTGCACCTCCGGATCTTCCACACGGGAAATGCTCAACAAGCATTGCTGATGACCTAACTGCAAGCACCAGAAAGAGGACTTCTTTCTCCCTCTCTCCCCACAACACATTTTTTCTTGTTTTTAAACAAGAGATTTTTGGCCAGGGATTTTTTTTTTGCAGTCTAGATGTATTCTTTCACCATTTTCAAACTGGAACATTCTCAAATTGGTGTTTAGAAGATGTTTTCAGTTAGAGACTTACTCTTCTTATTTACCCCTTTTATTAGGATTAAGCAGGCCAAAACCAAGATGTTCTATTTTGGATTAAATAAACCATTTCAGGTTGAATACCCATGCTCATGTACTTGAAATATGAAAAAGAAATAGGCTTTGTTGAAACAAAGATAAATGTATAAAACACTCTCTGGCCCATTTTTCACACAGCTGCAGTCAAAATTTCTCCTACTTGGATTAACTCTTCCCATTTCTCCTTCACACAGCATACCCTATTCCAAGCACTCAAACAGAAGATGTAAAAAACATCTTCAAGTAAATAAAAGCTACCTGCCATCTGCAAAACAAAACACAGAAAAGCAGAAAGAAATCTCTTTTTAATTTGAAACAGAAATTGTAAGCACTGAAATTTCAGCATGCAGCCCCACCCTCACAACTGCCTGCACTGGCTCTGCTTTTGATAAACCAAGCCACAAACACAGAGCTAAAGCCTTTGGCAAATCATGTACCTATGGAGCAAATGCAGCGTGAATAAGATGGAGGGGGGGGGCGCATCTCCCTCACTGGAGTATATTGGTGTAGCTTTGCTGAACTCAGAAACGACACAACTGGAATGACAGCAGCCAAGACCCAGTGTCCTGAGGTCTCTGTACCTTGAAGCAAATATTTAGTGTCTGTTCTTCAAATGTTCCTCAAAATGTTGTTTAAAATGAGCTAGCCTCTGACAGCATTTATTCATGGATAACTACCAAGACTTTGAATCCGTTGGACACGTGATTTTTAGCTCCTCAACACGTGGTTCACATGCTGAGGGGGAATAAAATAGGTGTAAATGCAATTCTGTTGTTTTACCTGATATCAAAGAAATTACTGCTTACAGCAGAGACACCTCGAACAAGACATTTTTCCAGGGGCTATCTTCAGCATTGCTTGTACAGAATATGGACCACTCTGACTGCACTGACATGAACAGTTATGGCAATAAAGTCCCTGGTAACTGGAAACCAGTTTTCATCCATTATTTTTTCTTTTTTTTTTTTTTTGTTTGTTTGTTTGTTTTTTGTTTTTTTCTTTTTCATTTACTGAAGAAGATGTAATCCCAGCAGAAGGTTTGTTTTCTGGGTGGCCTGTATAAATGTCCCTTTCTTAGGCTCTGGTGCCAGATCCTAGCAGACCACCTACTTTACAAGCAGTCACACTGTGTTGTCTCCAGACATCTCTCAGGTCTTTTCCTTTCTGTTGTTTTTATCAAGCCAGACTTGTTCTAGTCCTCGCCCATTGGCAAACAGCATGTTCTGTGTCCTGTCTCCCTGGTTCCTGTACAGAGCACCCAGCCATCAATGGGGAGATGGACATCATAGCTTACAGGCTGGAAGGCATTTAGCTTTTTCAGAGAAGAAACTGATGCCTCACGACTGTCCCCTCCTCCTCTTTTTCCTCCAGGACCGCTCTGCGGTAGCTCTGCCCACCATGTTAAAGGTGTCTTCCAGGCACAGGGCTCCCACACTGTCAGGGAGCACTTTGCCATTTCGTGGAAGGTCTATCCCCACCACAGATTCTTTGTCTGTGTCTATCTGCAGTACCGTTCAGACTGATGCAGATGATCCAAAAGCTAACTCAGCAGCATTTTCCACCATATAAAGCCATGACAGACTTTCATCATGAACTCTTTATACAGTCCTGATTGTTCTTCCACCCCCACATCTTAAAAAAGATATAGTGGAAACTGGAGGAGGTTCAGAGAAAAACAGCAAGGGGGGTCAAAGATACAGAGTGGTTTGCACACAAGGAACAGCTGAATGCCCTAGAACCCTTCAGCCTGGAAAATAGAAGACCTGGGAGAGGAAGAAAGGGTTTAATACAGTCAAAAATCAGGTAATCATTAGCATGGAAAGGGTGAGTAAGAAATGCCCATTCTCTGCTTCATCTAGTGCACACTGTGAAGCTCACAGTTGGATCAAAACCAGTGAAAGAGGGTGTTTTTGCGCAGGGTGTGCACTTAAACAATGGATGCTGAGAGGGTACATGAGCTCAAGGGGAGACTTGACAAGTAAAAATCCACTGAAGATGGCTTGGTGTAATACAGCTGCATCTCCTTCTGGAAGCCCCAAGGGTGCGAATGGTTGACTGCTGAGAGAGTGTTTGGGGAAGTGGCATATACGCTTAGACCCTCACTGTAAGCATTCAGCCACTGGTGACCACTGCCAAAACCTCATGACCAGACTAGACCTTTAGACTGGTCCAGTATGATGCTTCCTATATTTGCTCCTCCCACAGAACCATGTCCTTTTGTCCCGAGATTCCAAGTTTATTTCATTGGTAGACATGCAAACACTGAGGCACCGAAGTCCTTCCTCACTTCCCCAGGATATGGCACAGCATCCCACAACCCAGTCCACTCTGCTGGAGATCAAGCCACAGTTTTGTGCTCCCTTCTGCTCCCCTGTTTGCTCTCGGAAGGATGATGCTTCCCAACCCCTTTGTCCTAATGCTGTTTTACCCTGGCCCAGTGCGCCCAGAGCTACCTCAGCAGCTACAGAGGAACCCTCACAGGGCGTAGGAGGAAAGGTTGCTCTAAGGTGGAAGGTCAAGGATGGCCCCAGAAAGGAGGGATTTCTGCGTCAGTGCCTCTAAGGACTGACCAACATACGCAGCTGCAGCCATTTTCTAGACATTCAGCTATTTTTACCTTGGCTATTAAAGACAACTTGGGATAGGAATACCCTAGTAGTGCCTAAACCAGCTCTGAAGGCATTATTAGAGCCTTCAGAATGGGCTTAGGCAGCCAAGTGTTTGCCGTGCCATCCTTTAGATCTACCAAGCCCTCAGCTGTAATAAACGGGTCAGCCACAGGCAGAGCTGGGTAATCACGGTCTAGCTGGGGGAAAAAACATTATCGTAAGTTGAATTCACACATTTCTTTTTGGGTTAGCCCAGACCATTATATTTGACCCAGTACAAAATCTTTATTTAATTTTGGAAACAAAAGTTTTCCCCTGTGTTCCAATTCAGTAAAAGGTGGTGTTTTGAAAACACTCATGGCACAAGTGTGTTTAAAAAACTTTCTTCTCTACTTTTACATCCAAAGTTTCTTCCTGAATTCAGCACATTTGGTATGTTTATTAGCTTCCCCCCCAAAAAATGAAAGTAATCACTGAGCTGACCATGGGGTGTCAACGTATCCCTTGCAACCAGGCTGAGACATGGTGCCATAGCGGTTTTTATAACACATAGAATCATGCCCCCAATGAAGTAACCTGGTATTGGGGGTAGATCTGATCTTAGACTGTTGAAGCCTATGTCGTTCAAACCAAAGACAGCAGCTGCACAACTAGTGGGGTACAGTCAGCGCCACAATGCTGAATACATGCAACACCCAGTTATACCTTGATACTGTTCACTCCTATGTGCCAACGCTCCTGAGGAGTTAACAGTAATTTTAGACTTGTGTCCAAAATCAGATTGGAAACAGGGGCTTAGTGGAGGCAGCAAACAATGTCAGAGAATCATAGAATCACAGAATCATCTGGTTGGAAGAGATGTTTAAGATCATCGAGTGCCAGGGTCCCTAAACCATGTCCCTCAGTGCCACGTCTACACATCTCTTAAACACAGCCAGGGAAGGGGACTCCATCACCTCCCTGGGCGGACTGTTCCAGTGCTTCACAACCCTCTCTGTAAAGAAGTTTTTCCTGATATGTAACCTCGATCTCCCCTGGCGCAACTTAAGGGCATTTCCTCTCATCCTACCCTCTGCAGCTCCTCTGCTCCTTGTCCCTGAGCACTTTGGCTCTGTCATACTTCTACTCAAACCTCTGGAAGACTCTCATGTTCACCACACATATTCACAGCTATGCACTGGTTTCACTAAATTTTCTTCTAAGGTCTATTTAATTAAAATTAAATTTGTTTAACTAAGTTAACTTTATTCAGGCCAATGCTACGTTGTTGCATTCAGTCTTTTTCAAGTGTGTCCAAAGACTCTGATGCACTGTCAAATGAGAGTCACTCAAAAATCCCAGAAACTTTGGAAAAAGCTGAGTTTACATTTGAAACAAACATGCTAAGTAGCTCGCCAAAATATCGTGCCCAGTGTCAGAGAGAAGTCGTACCTTAGGACTGTACAATGTATGACTGTAGGATCACAGGACAGAACCATAGGTACCCTGAAGCCCTGAGCTCTACAGAAGTCCTATGGCTCCCATAAAAACCTGTTTCCCATTCCCATGGAAAGAGCCCATTGCAGGCCCTGTAGCAGAAGCCTTGTCTATAGTCAAACACTTCCATCTTCCCCAGAGATCCAGCTTTAATATTTCTTGTTTTTACAAAACTCTTTGCCACAGTAGCTCACTCTGCAAGTGCACCTCATCGCAGTCAGTTAATTCATCATTTCAGCTTGTCTCGTTAGTATCCCCCTCCTCTTCCACAGATAAACCACATTTAATGGCTGTGTTAAGTAACAAGCAGCATGCCAAGGAATATCTTGTGTAATTCAGAAGGGTAATATCCTACCAGATTTATCTGGGCATTTAAATCCTATTTTGAAAAAGTACTCTTGGTTACTGATCTACTGAATGTAAATTTCAAAATAACATATTTCAGAAGGGAAAAAGGAATGAAAAGTTAGAATTACTGCCTAAGTTTTTCAGTGTTTTTCTGACAAGTTACTATTTTGATTTCAAGTCCACATAATAGGACTTTCTTCAGGTGCAACCCTGTGTGTCTTCAAAGTATTTGCCCCCTAAACATTGCTCTTAAATTCCTGGTCCCAGACAAAACCAGCCTGAACAGAGACCTCAGCTCACACTTGGCAGGGGCCGTGCCAGATCCACCTCCCATCCTCCCATGGTGTATGCATTAGCCCAGCAAAGAGGCAATGTCTTCCCCCTCCAGGGCGGGTTTCAGATGCTGTCTGTGCTTGCGTTCCTGCATGCTGAAGGTCTGCAGCCCCACAGACCGTGCTGCACAGGCAGCAAGCAGCATGCGGTGTCTGGTCCTCACCAAACCCTCACTGTGCCTACCCAGCATGCCTAGACGCTACAGAACCTTCATTTTCCACTTCTTTGTTTATTTTTTAAAGTTGAGCCTTTGACCTTCTAGGTAGTAACAACTTTCCAGCCATCAAACAAGCATAAGAAGTGAGATATGTGCCTGCCACAGCCCCAAACCACAGCTGAGAACTTTGAATACCCTCTCTCATTAGCCCCATAGGACATCAAAGCCAGGCTCAAATGCTAAGCCCTCACTGTATTAGCTAAACTTACGTGTTTTGTTGCTAATTATTTTTCGAGCAGGACAGGATAGTATGGCATAATCCAGCCATGGGGATTGGGTGCCTGCATCTTTAACTTAAAGCAAGCCCACCAAAAATAAGGAAGGGTTTTCACCTTGAAACTTGGGATTCATTAGGAGATCCTGTCATAGATAGCATGGGGAAATCCACAGCCAGAAGGCAGAATTGTTGAAGGATTGTCCCAGAATGCAAGCTACGATTAAAAACATACATTTCTCACAAACACCTCCCTTTTTTTAATTAATCTCTTCAGAGGTTTATTTATTTTTAAGTGCACCAGAATATAAGCTTCCAATTAGGAAGCACAGTGAGGGAAACACTGAAGAATGTCAGCATAGGAAAATTTTATTTTAAAACTCAACTACCAAAGTTAAACTGAGAATTACTTTGGATCCGTATTCAGCGACATCTATCCAGGCTCCTCCATCCTCACTGCTATCTACTCCCGCCTCCCTCAGATAAGCATATCCCAGTGCTTTGGACATGTTGCTTCAATGTCTTGTTTTCAGCCATTGTCAATTTGCTTTTTTGAGGATCTGATACGTTTCCATTAAAGAATATTTCTTTAAATGCCGTAAGGCTATACTGTCTCTTGACATTTTAGCACTGTTTTCATAAACTCTGATCTCTTGTATGCTGTCATTGGACAGCTGTTTTGTTCCTCATGCAGAGATTTAAAACTCACTTATCACATGCTTCAAACCTGACTAAATAAGTGTGCGATGTCTCAGAAACAGGATCTGATGAGAATTTTTGATGTAGAGATGACTGTACCATCTTCCTGTAAGACAGAAAAAATAAAGAATTGAACTTTTCTTAATTGGGCTTTTCTTTGTGGCATTGCAGCATGAAATGGTGTCAATTTTTGCCATGGTTTAGAAGGCTGCCAGCTCCCCATGCTGTGCTCAGGAGAGCCAGAGCCTCCAGCAGGGTACTGCTACGGCTACCCTAGCAAACCACCTGTGATGCGGCATCAGTCCCTGAAATGAGGCAGAAATCAGGTGGGTTTGTGTGTTTTTAATCATAGAGATTCAACAGACAGTTGCATCTTCTGTAAAACACACTAATAATCATGTCCAGCCTTTATGTCTGCAGTCCCTGCCATTTTCAAACAGGAATTACGCACACCTACTGCAGACCAGAGCAGTCACTGCGGAGCAGGGGCTGATCTCATTACCCTGCTGTGAATCTAGCATAATTCAGTCACTCATGGCAAGTTCTTTGGACTTGCACCAGTGACACTGTTATCAAACTCTGCCTCTCTGCCTGTTTAAAAAGAATATTTGGAAAAAAGATGCCAAAAATTTCTTTTAGCCAGTACAGGCACTGGCTAAGTGTATATCCTTGGTTATCAGAAACCTCTCACCATCTGGTCATTCTTATTTCACATATTACCATCAGCTCTGCAAAATTCACAGTGTCCTTTAGCGTCGGGTGCTCGGGGGGGCGCAGTGGGAGCAAGAACACAATGAGCACAATATCACTGCCTGCGGAATATTTTGGGTCACTGCTCAGCCTGGGCGTTGTCTGAGCCAGCACACAAGGATCCTGGCAAGGCTGGAGAGAAAGGCAGAGCCTACCTTATAGTAGTACATAAATGTCTAGTTTCATGGAGGAAAGCCCCCCTTTTATCTGAACCAATGCTCTACCTAGGCTGATTTCCCTGCCTACAACAGTGGTTTCAGGGCTTTGACTGTCTGGGGAGAAAAGTGATACTTTCCTCAAAGTGTCTTGGAAGTAAGAATGGGGGAAGCCCGACTTGATTGGTTTTTACACTTCTTTCTGGGCTAGAATTAAAGCTGCCTCAGCTGACGAGTGGTGGAGACTCAGACTTGCCACTACAGCACGCCATGGGCATCGGTTTTGCCCACCCTGATCTTGCAAATCACAACAAACCACCCTTCTCTTGCATTCCCCACTCCTGAGCTCTAGAGACTGACAGCAAACTTCCTAGTGTGCTCACTGCTTGAGGGTGCAACTGAGTGAGATCAGATATGTGTTAGGGAAAGGAAAATAGAAGCTCATATGTTTGCATTCACATACTGTCTGGAGAGCTAATTAGCCTTGGTTCTGGTAAACACACTTGAGGGCAGATGACACCAATCAGCCAAATTAACTTGTCATTTCCCTGGAGACCTTCAATGCATTAAAGAAAAAAACAACATTAGCATGCGATTTTGACGCCAGCACAACTCTGTGCACGCTTTCCACACATCACTGTTATTGGCTGTTTGTGGAGGAATTTAAAACTGTTCGGCTTTCTGAAGCCCAGGTTCCTGTAACAGTCATGGTCCTGCATGCCCAGGGTGCTCTTTCCTGTGGGATACCAGAAGCCACCATCATCTGGAATTAGTCTCAGCAGTTTGCCATCATTAGGGCCCTATTAGTGCTGCTGTTGGGAGCAGGACCCCTCAGGAAGCATGGTGTCTCCCAGGGGAGTCCCAGAATAGGTGATGTGAGCTAGAGGCAGAAGGACACTGAGAGCCAGTACAACAGACACAACTTGAACACTATGAAGATGGGAAATAATGCAATAACACCAAGTAAGAACGTCAATTAGCGAATAATAAAATTTTTTTGCTATAAAATGGAGGTTCCTTGGTAGAGAAACACAAAGGATGATGGGAATCTGAGTGTGCTACCAAGACCCAGGATAAAGATGCTGCAAGGACACAGGGGAGCCTTATGCCATTGGTACATATCAAAGGAGCCGTGAAGGTCTGCAACACTGAAACGTCCTAAAGACCCAGGACCATGCCACTAGAGCAGCTCTTGAGAGCAACCCTACACAGTAGAGTTGGGCAACCAGGAGGAGATCAGACAGATTAATAATAAACCTGTAACTAAGATGCCTAGATGATTAAAAGAAACTAGAAGCAAGCAAAATATTTTAAGTAAAGCAAGCAAATAAATATTGTAAATATCAAAAGAGAGAGGATTACAGACCTGAGAGTAGTGAAGAGACTGGCATGATGATGTATAAGCAGAAATAGATGAAGAAGCCAGGTAGAGAGTCTAAGTCTAATCTTTTCATAACACAGCCCCATAAAAGGTCTTAGAGCAAGGCTGGTCAAAAATTTCCATCAAAACTTTTCTACTGAACAGTAAAAAGAGTACTTTTACTACTGAACAGTAAAAGAGAGTTTTATATGATTACTCTCTTGAATATTTTTTTTTTTACCCACAACAGCTGCTTTCCATGAAAATTTTCAACATTTTGTGGAAACACCAGAAAAAACCCAGCCCACTGTTTATGGCAACTGTATGTTTTCAGGAAAAAAAAAAAAAAGAACATTTTGGTGAGCATTAAAGAATAGCCTGTAGTTTTGAGACATGACTAATCCCTTTGTTGCCAAACACTGAATATTTTTTGGTTTTCCAATAAAAAGTCCAAATTTTCCTCTGGGTGAGAGGGGGACTTTCCAAAGCAGCAGCACTTGAAATGTCAAAAGGGAAAAATGAAACTCAGTTCTGGCCTCAGCACAATGGCCAGTGCTGAGGTCTTTCTAAGGAAAGAGTATCGGGGAACAGTCAAAGGGCAAAATGAAGCAGACAAACAGCATGATCCTGGACAGGCTACAAGCAGAAATGGAATGAAGCAGGAAAACCAGTGTGATGGATTGACCCTGGCTCGCTGCCAGGTACCCACCAAAGTCACTCTATCACTCCCCTCCTCAGCTGGACAGGGGAGAGAAATTATGACGAAAGGCTTGTGAGTCGAGATAAGGACAGGGAGATCACTCACCAACTAGCAGCATGGGCAAAACAGGCTCAACCTGGAGAAATTAGTTTAATTTATTACCAATCGAATCAGAGTAGGGTAATGAGAACTAATAATAAAAAAAACCCAAACAAACTTAGAACACCTTCCCTCCACCCCTCCCTTCTTCCCAGGCTTAACTGTACTCCTGATTTTCTCTACCTTCTCCCCATGAGCAGCACAGGGTGACAGGGAGTGGGGGTCGCCATTGTTTCTTTTGCTCCTTCCTCCTTAGTGGGAGGACTCATCACATTCTTCCCCTGCTCCAGTGCGGGGTCCCTCTCACCAGAGACAGTTTTCCACAAACTTCTCCAACATTAGTCCTTCCCACAGGCTACGGTTCTCCATGAACTGCTCCAATGTGGGTGCCTTCTACAGGGTGCAGTCATTCAGGAACAGGCTGCTCCAGTGTGGGTCCCCCATGGGGTCACATGGCCTCTCAGCCAGCTGCTCCAGCACGAACTCCTTTCTCCATGGCTCCACAGGTCCTGCCAGAAGCCTGCTCCAGAGTGGGCTTCCTATGGGGTCACAGCCTGCTTCAGGTATCCACCTGCTGTGGCATGGGGTCCTCCATGGGCTGCAGGTGGATATCTGCTCCACCATTAACCTCCATAGGCTGCAGGGGGACATCTTGGCTCACCATGGTCTGCACCATAGTCTGCAGGGGAATCTCTGCTACAGCACCTGGAACACATCCTCTCCCTCCTTCTTCAACTGACTTTGGTGTCTGCAGAGTTGTTTCTCTCACATAATCTTACTCCTCTCTCTAGCTGCTCTTGCACAGGTTTCCTTCCCCCCCACCCCTTATTAAATATGTTTTCACAGAGGAGCTACCACCATTAATCATAGCCTTGGCCTTGGCCAGGAGCAGATCCATCTTGGAGCTGGCTGGCATTGGCTCTATTGGACACTGGGGAAGTTTCTAGCAGCTTCTCACAGAAGCCATCCCTGTAGCCTTGGTGGCACCAAAACCTTGCCATGCAAACCCAATAAAAACAGCAAAAAAGAAAATCATTGAAGTTATTGGGCTGGTAGACACAGTGAGAGAATTGGAGCACAGATCCGTGGCTTTGTTGTGGAAAGTGTCAAATAGTATGTTTTTGGATGGCTGAGAAGCAGTTTGTAACTCAGCATTTAAAGACTTGGAGACCAAATAGTCACGGTCTTGAATACTTGGCCAGTCAAAGGCTCTGGCTGCCTCAATATCCTTGGTTGCTTCATGATGACAGAGAAATTAGTGGTACGGTTTTTTTATGTGCCTTTGCCAGGGCAGGCATTGTCAGGCCAGAAAAGATTATTTAGCCTAGTGAAGTATCATTCAGTAAAATAAATACATTATGGAAAGAAGTTAAATCAAAATCTAAAATCCTAACATTTATTGCAGGAATCCTATATGGTGCTATACATTAAAAATGGTTATTTAAGGAAACTGTTCTGTTGGACTGGAGCCAACCCTTGTGTTCTTAGTAGTAAAATATTTCATCTCATTTCACCTCTAACTTTTGATCTTGCAGCAGGTATCACCAGAAGATGGCAGGGTAAGCCAAGGCAGCTGTAAATGTCATCATGCATTAGTATAGGACCTGGAGTTAATTTAAACCTATTTATTTGTGTGATTCTCTCGCTTTCCTAGCACCTAGCAGCTTACTTTACAAACACAATAGTAGCCTGGGGTAGATTTTTCTCACGAAATTTCAGGTTTAAACATGGTGCTGCAAATGATTCCCAGCAGCTGAAGTGATAATAATGGCCAAGTAGCCAGAACTTCCACAGGAGGTAAAAAACATTCTCCACAGGTCCTCTGCATCCTCTGAAAACTTCACCAAGCCTAAAGAGAGTTAAAACATAACATCTCTCAGGATGATGCAACCTCCTATTTAAGCTGGTCTGGTATCAGAGCTATGGTGGAGCAGAAAAAGTAGGAAGAAAAAGGCCCCTGGCAAGAAAAGTGTTGCAGCTCTGCCTGACCATGCAAGACAGGATGAAGAGGGAAGTATCCCCCTGCAAAAGCAGAAAGATTACACAGGGAATTAAGGTGAATTAATCAGAGATTAATTAAAAACAATAGGAACTCAATGAAAATCAAAATTTCGTGATCCTGCATCCTGGTGGTAAAGTTTTACAACATGAACTTTGGGAGAAGTTAACATGGTGGGAAGGGCATCTTCAGCAATTACTCATCTCAGCAATGTGGATATCAAATATTTAGTGTCAAAAACAAGAATGCTCCACCTGATTTGGTGAAAAATAGTGACTGAGTATGGGATACATAAAAAAAAGGGAGGGAGGGAGGGAGGAAGGAAGGAAGGGAGGAAGGAGAGATGAGAGAAGGAGAGAAATTCTAAAAAAAAGATTTAGAAGTGGGGGAAAACAACCAGCTTCCTCACCACAGACAGTATAGGAACGTCAACAAATGACTCACAGGAGAGGAGCATGACAGATTTCTGGAGCAAGAGAGATAAAAGGATGCCTGAGAAAAAGAAAGGCTAATCTTCAATCTGTTCCTCCTTCAGAATCCTTTCCAAATGGATTCATGGTGGCCATTGAATGATGTGGTTTCCATGAGAGAAGTTCCAGGTAAGGATGGGGCAAAGTGTACTTGGACACTGTAAGAGCTCATCGTTTAGGGGCATGGCAGTATAGCATGCTCACGATGCCTTTCTCTTCAGACTCAGTGGAGATGCGAACTATCTGTTCTGCTTGTAAAAAGCCAAAGAGTGTCACAGCAGATAATGCTAGCTGATGAAGGTTAAGAACAAGTAGACAAGAAGGGAGAAGAGGAAAGCATGGGGGGGACGCATGTTGCTCAGTCCGGGTTTAATGGCAATGCTATGCAATTCCTGAATTTCTTCTGGGACCAATCCCATTTGATTTATTTTAAAGAAGCTCCTCTAATTTCAGAGTAGTTACCTCTGGTTTCCAATTCCATGCATAAAGTATTACTGTCTTTTCATTAAGACTGTGCACAAATTACACTTTCTTTAGTGAAATCCATGTCAGGCTGAAGTGCTGGCTGCAGGTTAACTTCAACCTCACAAAATAAGCATTGCTCATTTTTAGTCCTGGAATAGGGTGAGGAAAACATATAGTCCCTTCTGTTGGTTTGCTCCTTAAAGAAAACTAAAAGACATTAGTGTAAACTGTGTATTATAAAATCTTGACCTTTAAGTTAATTAATTCTCCTTCACTAGCTTGAATTCTTAGGCACTTTTCATTAAAGAGCAGGATATATTTAAAAGCCTACTTCTGAACTCATTAAGGCCAGTATAAATAAGGAGTAACTGCTCATGCTAATGGAAATATGCTAGTGTATAAATTAGGAAAACCAGGTTTATTTTCACTTAAACCAGTTTTTGATATACCACATATACTTCCACTCCCTCCTTACAGGTACATTGCAAGGGGTGTTGCTGTGCATTGCACGTTTACACAATAAGTAAGACTATTAAATAAACAGGGATACAACAAAAATATGAAGTTTCAGAATATTCAGGAAATCATCATTTCCTGGAGCTGAATAAACATTTTAGAAAAAACTCACCCAGCAGGAAATGGAGCTATCTGAAGTGGCCAGTAGGTTCAGAGGATGTGGAAAGGGGTTTGTTCAGAGGCATTAAATAAACAGAGTAAAATGCCTTGGGAAATAGTTCCTTTTATTTGCTTTCTTGGCTAACAATGTTCGTTTTACATTCAGCCTTCAGCACAAGAGACACAAACAGGCCCCGTGCAAGATTACCAGACTGAGTGTAAACTGATACACAAGTTTTCCTGTTCTACAGGCGTCCTGAAATGATAGCTAAGGGAGATCACACTGCCCTGCTCCACTCCTGAGCATGCTACCTCTGCATGTTAAGCCTTTGGCAAGTTGTATATTATCAAATTAACCATTTCACTGCTCTCATCTTAATAGATCCACTTATCTCTTGGGCAAGCAACAAATGACCTCCAAGTAACAGGAGGTTGTTGACAGAAAAGCCTGTGATACATCAAAACGTGGTCACTGGGAGATGACATTAAATCTAAGGTCTAAACATCAAAGTGACACAAAGGATGAGAATGTGAACTGTGATATTCATGCTTAGATCTTTACAGTCTTCCATCTCAACACATTTGTGAAGCTGACACAGCATTTCGTCAATGCTGTACTGGAATATCACAGCATATGAGGACCACGCTGGTTTTCAGTTCTAGTGATGCCTCAGAAAAGCAGGCTTCTCAGTCGAGGCCCCTGAGCCAGAGTCAGATACAGCACAATGAGCACAGACTGTAAAGTTTCACTGTTTTTTCTCTCCCTATTCTCTCTCTTCTTTAAATTGTGCTGAGCTTTCATTCCTCCTATGAGACTAGAGAGAAATGGTCTTGAACTCACTCCATGGCCTTGACCTGGTCACCATGAGCAGAGTTTTCTATGGCTTCTATGTGGGTGACTTTCTTATACCCTAGTAAAATCAGTAAGTTAAATGGAGTTAGTTAACATGCATAAAGATGACAGGCTGGGGAGAAAATATGGGTAAGTTTGAGGTTGTAATCCCTTTACACCTGCGCAGCAAATGAGGACTTTTGGGGTAAGAGCTGACTTTTACTGACCAGTTACACAACTCTCAGCACTGCAGGTCTCCATCATCCCTTGTTAATAAAATATTAACATCAGCGATGCCAGCTGGACTTGCATCTCACAGCATCTCTGATGTCCGAGAGAGCTGTCTTGTCAAAGGTTAAACTCCATTACTGGATTTGTCATTTATGGAGATTTTGGAAGGGGTGAAAGAGGGGACATGGCAAGAAAAACAAGAGGCTCCTGAGAAGTGAGAAGAAGGGGCAGAGAAAATGGAGAAGGAAGTGGAGAAGCACAGTAAAGGTAGAGCTAATGGGCAAAGAAAAAAATGGAGGGAGAGATTGCAGCAAAAGAAGCCAGAAAAGATGAATTAGGGACTTTGAGAAGAAGCAAAAGTAAGATTTAGAGGGGTGAGAGAAAGTGGACCAAGAAGAGAGCAAGGAGGAAAAAATTCTGGCGGGTCAGAAAACAGAACTCTGATGCGGCTTCACAGACTTCAACCAAGAAATATGGGCCCCTCCACAGCAAAACTGGGCTTCCACTGCCAGCAAAATTGTTTCCACAGCTGAGACTGCAGTGCCAGCAAAAGTCTGTGATCAGCCCATCCAGGTGCTCTGTGATACAGGCAGCACCAGACTCAACCCATCAAAGCAATGGGAATAAATCTGAGGGCCAGGAATGAGTACTTGGGCCCCTGCTTGGCTGCTGCTGTGCAGAAACAAGAATATAAGTAGCCAAAAAAAGACACATTTAAGGTATAACTCACCAAAAATAAGAAACAGACCTTTTGACAGCAGACATGCTAACAAATCAAGTTCAGGGAATAAGAACCAGCTATGCTGCAGCAGGGACAAGGACTCTGAAAGCTTCTGTGGGAGTCTGATATGCTGGCTTGCAGAAATTCCACCTATTTCAATTTTTGAATTGGACTTAAGCTGGTAAATTCTCCCATCTGAGCTTTTCATTAATATCATAAAAGCTGCAGTCTGCAGAGATTCAAAGTCTCTCAGGTTTTCTTGACTATATAATTAGTCTCTGGCATCCCATGAACACCAGTGTGACTTCTGCGGCAGGCCCCCAAGCTTGGCAGGTGAGTGCACTGGCATTGGTGGCCACTACACCACCACTGAGCCGCAGAGGGGCTTTCTGGACACTCAGCAGAGCTGAGGACAGGATGCTTAGCACTGCTTGGTCCACAGGTAGCTGCCCTGACCTTTAGAAGATTATTAATCCAGTGAAGTAGGAGTATGACAGTTTGGTCGGATGGGAAAAAGAGAGAGATTGCCATCCAGGCCAATATTTTCAAACATAGCTCCCACATGTTGAGTGTGTTACATAGCAATTTTGATTAACAAACCAGTAACTCAAATCCTATTGAACATCTCTCAGTCAATCTGTACCAGCAAACGATAAGACCAGGCTGGAAGGTGCCTTCTGGGTCACTGCATCCAACTTGCCGCTGTTGCAAGAAACCACGTCATGGGGTCTCTTTCATAATCACTAATTCACTTACGTTTACTAGGGCATCAGAGTGTTATCTTACAACTATGGCAAATGTTCATTTTTTTAATCACTGCCACACAGAGGGTTTTGTGAATGAATCCGGTTCTCGGACTGGAGAGGGAACAACATAGCTGCTCATGCATCAGCATGTCTTGCCCTCTGTCTGGTCTTTGTTTGCACAGAACTTTAATGTTCACTACATATGTTTAAATCCACAATCAAATCCTGATATGATTTAAAATTATGGGAGTATTCCACACTAGCAAAACTGAACCAAAGCCTTGCTCTGCTGGACAAAGATCATTTTAAAGAAAATCACCCGCTTTTCCAGCAGGCTTTCCACAATCAGCAACTGAGTGACTCTGAGCTAATGTAACTGGGCTCCCATACGGTGCTTGGCATGTGCCCCGCAAGATCCCTGCCCCCATGTTACATATAGAACCTCCCCTCATCAGGAGATGGAGCTTTCCCCAGGGCACCCCAGCGCTCCTTGCGATGCTTATTCTGTCCTCCCTCTGCTAACTGCTTGCCTGGGCTGGGATCCACTTCAGCTGTGAGGGAAAAGTCTTTTCACCACTTGCTCTGTCTTGAATTCACTGGCATCTCAAACTCTCCCAGGAAAATACCCTTCTGCAGTTACGTCAGCGCTGCAACAAAGCTGAAAGTCTGTGGCATCACTCAGAAGGGGTTAATTTAAGCAAACAGCTGGGCAGTTTTAGAAGAGCACCAGGAGGGCTGAGTCTCTGAGCAACATCCCTTTGTATTTTCTCAGGCCACCCCTCTAAAACTAGATTGCAAGCTCCCCCAGGTAGGACCCACAGATCCAAATGGGTTCAGTCAACTGCCTAGCATGCTTGAGGACGGTGTGCATCAAACATGGGTAACTAAATGCCCTTTGCCTGCTTTCAAATCTATTCAAATGCAGCATGCAAATTCAGGCAAGACACCTACTTAACACCAATTTTGCAGTCCTCATGATTTCCGGCTCCCTTAGCCACTGGCCTGTCTGTACTCACAGCCATTGGTTCTGCCACTCTGCTGGATGAGGAAGACCAAAAAGGATGGTTCACTTCTCCCATCCAAAGAAGGCAAGAAATCTCCCTCTCTGAAAACCCACATTACAGGCAATGCAAAAGGCAGCAACCTGTTTCCTTGAAAAGCTCAAATCCCCTGTAAAAGAGAGAAAGGAAAATCTACCATGAACTCCCAGAAAAATTACATGCCTCCTGGGAAGAAGACAGCATATTTCTTTTGGTAAATCATTAGTCACCAAAAAACCCTGCTATTTCAGGTTGGCTGATGACTTTCTGAAGTTTGACCAAATTCAATAAATAGTTTTTGCCAAAACAAATGAAGACTGGGGTTTTTTAACTGTCAGAAACAGTTTGTTTGGACACTTGCTGAACATAAGCCTTCACATTTTTGAAATATTTAACTTTCTGGATACTTATAATAAAAGTCATGTAAATACAGGTACATTGGTGGTAGTTAACTTTCCACCCAACAGCACAGTATTAATGCCTCAGCTGAAAAATGAAAGATGCAGGTTTGATTTCTTCCTCTGGCTTGAGAAATGGCACCCACGTCTCAGGAAACTGCACTGACAATCAGACAGTGCTGGCGTGTTTCTGCTCTCATGGGACCTTGTGGACAGTGCCACCATTTCAGCAAACTAAGTGTCCTTTCTGATTAAAAAACCTGACTGGAACCAAAGTCTTCTACCCCTCTGGAGGACAGTAGTCAACCAGTTATTGGTCACTCTGTTTTTCCCAGCACTCTGCCAGCTCCTGCCAGGGTATGAAGCTGAGGATGCTCCAAGGAGGAGAGCACTGCCAGGAGGTGAGGATTACCAATGCACAGGGGGGAGTCCCAGGCAGGGCACACAGCTGGCACAGCTGTCTGCACTGTTACACTCCACATTCCCTCGCAACCTGGGCAGAGGAATAGCCAGAGGTTCCTTTCAACTCAAAAGACATTCAAGCTGCTGCCAGCTTTATGAATCTAGCATTTAATTTTCTTGCCTGTTACTTCAGAACTCCAAGAGGAAAACTTTCTGTGACTTTTTACCCCAAAGTTTTGGGTTTGTTTGGTTTTTTTTTAAAACTTCACTTTGGCAAGGAAAAATTCCTGATATTGGGAGAGTAGAGCACAGTTTGCATTTTAAATTATTTATTTAAATTACTTTTCAGATCAGCCAACAGATGTATTACTTGGTTATTTACACTATCCAGCCTCAGTGCCCTCATTTCTCCCATTTCCGTTTTATTTAGGTGCTGCCTGGGTGAGACAGGCTGGTTGCTTCCGAACTATCCCAGGCTTCTCTCTGGCATCTTCTGCCTAGCTGAGTCCTTGTCAGGGACCACATCACTGAGCTGCAATCATTAGAAATGCCAGAGGGGACCAGTTGTCTTTTCATTTTGGATAAGGCAGCAAGGGGGCTTAATTTGTCCCCCTGTCCCTTGAAAAAAACCTGAAAAATTAACCTCACTAACCTCTAGCTTCCAAATTAATATTCCACATCACTGTCTGCATTTCTGGTAGAGCAGAAAATAAAGAATCCATTTGTTTGGCACAAAAATATTAAGAACCTAACATAATTTTCCAATTTTACGTTTTGTAACACACTTCATTGTATAGCGGAGAGAGAAATCAGCTGAATTTCACTCATGCCTGACCATATGATCAGGAGGCAGCTACTGCGGGTACAGTTCTACAAGAGAACTCTTTTGAAGTCAGAAGTCAAAAAGACTTTTAGGGGTTTAAATGCCTTTTTAATGTGGTCTCTTTTCTGTGTGGAGTGCAGTCCACACTTAAAGGGCTTTCTGTGTGTCTGTGAGAAATGCATTTCTTGAAACTCATTTTTCATCTCTGTCCTACAAAATCTGTGTAAAGCTCAGACCACTCAGTAGATCCTCACATGCTTCAAAGGGTGCTCATCTTAACCATGGTCCTGTGAGGTCCCAAAACCATTAGCAGTTTAGTCTGGATCAGATAACACAGGTCACGGTCTAAAGGCTAAATGTAAATATCTTTTATAAACGTAACAAAGACTTCTTTCTCTCCTTATTCCCTTCAAAACCAAGGACATCTACTTTGCACTGAAGTGATTTTACTTTTCACAGGGTAACCTCGTTTTATCTTGATTTTGGGGCCATCTTTCAGTAAAAGTACTGCATGCCCCTGGCAGGTACCAAGCTTGCAGTGGTCAGGCAGAACCAGGTCCCTGTGCCCCTCTGACCATAGACCACAATCCTCAGGAGCAAGACAGGCACTGCTGCTCTCCAAAAAGTGCCTTCTCAGGGATAGACCAGCAGGCATTGTCTCACAAAGGACAGAGGGGTGCCTTATACGATAACATTTTCTGCTGTCTCTGGTCGTGACACATCTTGTAGGAGCTGGCCTTGGGTGCATGGCATCTTTGAATAAGGCTTTGTTTTTCCTCCTATGACAGCACTACGGTTGGGACATGGGTGCCTTGTGCCAAAATGTCCACCCGTGAGGTACATGCACGCTCTGCGGGGCACCATCAGCGAGGCCTGTCATGGTAATGTTAATCAGGTGTCTGCAAGCCCTTCTTTTAAGGTTTGAGTAAAAGGGGAATTCATGTGTGGGTCTGGAATCACTATTTCTCCTCCTCTTCAGTGACTTTCCCTCCCAAAGTAACATTTTGGGTTGTTGTGTGTATCCCCAGACTACAAAAAGAAAAGAAAAAAGGAGAGGAAAAAAGGACAAAATCCACACCATTTCTGGAACAAATTACAGTTTTCGTAGTCCTGTCACCCAGTCCAAGAACAACAGTCAAAGTAATTATGCAACCGCTTTAAATTATCACAGTGACATATGAGGTAATGCCACTTTCTGCACAGGCTCCTTCAGGAGCTGCCCGGCTGAGCCCAGCCGTCAGCAGCGTGTTAGGAGTGAGCACTCATCTGCCTTCATTTTCATAGGGGAACAGGAGTTTCCAGAGCCCAGGCAGGATGTCATGACAAAAAAAAAACCCAAACAAACCCAAAACAATACACTCCCTCTGATGTGAAAGTCCTCTTCATTTCTGGTTGATCTTTTAACAGAATGAGGAGTTGCTCTGGTTCCGATTCGGGAAGATAAAACGCTTGTTATCTGAATGGTTCACGGATCAAATCCTTCAAACTGACTGAGATCTGAGATCTGCTGTGAGACTGGGCTCAGCCGTGGGGAAGTGTGAAATAAAGCTAGAGCTGAGATGTTTCTAGAGCCTGGTTGCTAACTCCTCTCCACAGATTTTGCCTGAAGTTGCCTAGAGTCTCTGAGAAAGCAAATGACATGTCATCTTTTACTACTAGATCCAATAGCTGTTATTTTAGCATTTCTTTCATAGTGAGTACGTGAAATAAGTAAAGCCTGATTAATCCCACAACCTTCTTTTCAACTCCAGTTACAAAACCACACAACACAGCAAGCCGATTGTGTTCCCCTGGACTAGAAAAGAACAAGGAACTGCCCATCTCCCCCTCTTGCATATCGCTTCTATCTTTATCACTGACTATTTCTTCAGATTTCTTTGAAGCTTACATGAAGTGCTGAGGAATGCTTGGGGTCAGCAGATCTAG
>NW_010390008.1:34854-35779 GCF_000710305.1 Buceros rhinoceros silvestris | reverse complement strand
GTTCTTCCTCTAACCAGTCTGCTTCAGTGAACAAGATCTTTGTCCTGTGCAAAGGTGCCAGACATGTTTAGGCTGTCGTAAACAACTCCAAAACTTACCCTGTGCCTACACCTGAGCATATGCTTGCATGCAAACAGAGAAGCCTGGATGTGGCATTCAGAAAAGACTCCTGATTGACAGACAACATTGACGTGCCTGGGGACACTGAAGAGTTGTGCCCCATGAAGGCTCTGTTCTCCCAAAGAAACAGAGTATATTTAGGTTGGAGAGGACAGACTTGATTATTTGCACTGACACTACAGTGTATTTTAATATTATATTACAATGATATGTAATCCCTCTGACCAAATGTCTCCACAGAGAAGAGATGTTCTCAGACAGGACTGCCTCTTTGGGTCTGCAGTAGGAGAAAAAAAATGTTTTTTGAAACAAGTGAGGAAGAGGATCCAGGCAACTGAAAGACAGTCAGGATTCCTTCAGTTCTTGGGCAAATTAGGGAGCAAGTCTTCATGCAGGTCATTGTGGGGGTGACCCCGCGGCCAGTCCAGGAAGCAGCCCAGCTAAGCCTGCTGTCAGTCAGCAGCAGGAGGCATGTTGTTTAGGAGGAGACAGAGAGGTTGTGTCAATGGGTGATTGGAAAGCCAGCTCATCTCTGGGCAGGACAGTGAACTTGAAACCAATCCAAGCATAGTACGTAACCATAGCTCAGAAACTATAAATTCATGTGATAAGGGAGAAGCTGCACGGTTAGAATTTGTAGTGTGTAGGTGCCGCAGCAGTTTGCTGCAGTTGTATTTTAATAAAGGCCTTGTGTGCACACAAACTGTTGTCGCATTGTCCGCTCCGAATATTTGCGACGTATAATTTACCATTACAGGTCATTTCATTGCACATGAAGGGAAAGATGGCAACTGCAAACAACCAG
>NW_010390008.1:7308-34763 GCF_000710305.1 Buceros rhinoceros silvestris | reverse complement strand
CAAATGGCAAACTCAGGATGTACACCATTACAACTCAGGACATTATAACAGGACGTAATGAGCCCTCAGTAAGTCCTCTGATGACACCAAACTGGGAGGAACAATGGATGTCACCCAGGGACCCAAGGCAGCTGGAGTAATGGGTCAGAAGGAACTTGATGAAATGCAACGAAGATGAATGCAAAGTCCTGCACCTGGGGAGGGCTAAACCCCATGTCAGTATAGACTGGGCAGCAATCAGCTGGGGACCAGCTCTGCACATAAGGACCTCACTGAACCCAACTTCACACTGTGATCTTGTGGGAATGAAGGCTGAGCACATACTGAGCTGTATTAGCAGAAGCATAAGCAGCAGGCTGAAAAAAGTGGCTATTTCCCCCTACTCAGGACTTGTGAACGTACATCTGCCCCTGATCAGAAGTAAGGAAAATTTTCACTATGATGGGTGTTGAGCACTGGCACAAGTGGCATCTCCATCCCTGGGGATATTCAAAACATAACTGGACAAGACCCTGAGCAACCTGATCTAACTTCAAAGCCAGCCCTCCTTTGAGCTGAAGGCTGGAATATGGAACCACAGGAGGTCACCTCCAGCCTGAATTTTCCCCTAATTCTACGATTTATGATAGCTCTTAGCCAATCTTTTGCCATTATGTTGTTGAAAAAATGGTCTACACTTTTACAAGGGGAATGTTTCAAGCAGTATCAGTACTGCCTATTAAAACATTGGCAACTGCATATGTCAATATTTTTAAAATGTTTTTAACATCGTTGCTTTCATTATTTTCCCTGTTTTCAAGAGGAAAATAGATTGTTAGTAAATATGAATTTTCTAAAGTGATTTCATAAAAATGCTGGCAAAAATCTGTGGAAATGCATTGCAAAATAAGCAGAAAACTATCAATTTCACATCACAAGGAATGGAAAGATCTTCCGAATGTGAAAAATAGTGAAATAGTTTAACTAGCTCTGCAATTTCTATATATATATGCATTACCTGCTGGGTAGAAACCATGAAGACATTTTCCATTTGAATTAAGTGAATTCAATCCCACAATTTCCATTCTTTGGTGCTCATTTTCCTTAAATTATCTCCTGAAAGAGTTTCTTGGCAAAGATGTTCCCTGGAACAATTCACTTTAAATAAATGCTGCATACATTACAGAAAAAACAAGTTTCACTTTCATAACTGCTGCACATTCTCACTGCAAACTGTGGCATGGGAACAGGAATACTGCATTAACCTATACGCAAGTCTGGACACATAAGTTTCCAGTAGCAAATATTTCTGGTTATTTTCTCACAAACATCCAGCTGGATGAAGCTGGCTCTTCCTATGTTTATGCTTAGCTATGCCTGCAGCACAATGACAACAGTTCCTTCTTGTGATGTTCCTTTCAGTTCTGCCAGAAAAGCAACAGCTTCACATCAGAAAACTTTGGTGTTATGGGATCACTTGGGAATCTAAACTCGTACCTACCTGAGAAACCAGGAGAGCTCTGGAATTTCAGAGGTGGGACAGTCTGCACCCTTTCCACTTGTATTACTTTGTGGGCCTGCATGAATTCTTGTTAAGAACTAGAGCAACCTAGTGTAACTCTAAATTGTCCTGCTTTTTAAGGGGGACTTGGACTAGAGGATCCTTGTCATCTGCCTTACTCTGTATGATTGCATCATATCGTCATGATATGACTGACTATACTTGGATTTTTCTCCAGAGATCTCCAGACCTTGGGCTGAAGTAATGTCCAAGATATGACTGAGTACTCATGCAGTGCATGGATGGAGAACCTCAACTTGAGAGTAACGTTGACCTGAGAGCAGAAGCATATCCTCAAGACGGAGTTAATAATGGAGAGATTCACATCACTTCCACCAGAATCATTGTTCATTTGGCTGACAAGTATTGTGTCACTGCCCTTTTGTTTTCTCCTTTATTGTCTGCATCTAAATCTTATATCTTGTCTTGAAGTTTGCAAAAGACTGTTCTTTATTATTCTATGTACTAAAATATTTTTAGTTACAAGTGTAACAAACATGTCATGAACTATGTAGTGTCAACACTGAGTAATTCTTACCGTAGATAGTAAGGAAAAGAATGAAAGTGATCTCCACTGAATTAATTTCATTCAAATGGAAACACATACATGAAAGATAGATATTGTATGTCAAAATACACCTATAGTAAAATTTGGCTTAGATCTTTGTTCGTGCGAAATGGCAGTATTGTTGTCAGGTTTCTTCTTCATTCTGAGTATCAGTATTTTGAATTTTTTTCCCTAAAAGTATCATATTTATATTATTCCCCAGCTTTTCTCCCTAACTCAATGTAAATTTTTTATTCTTTTTTCCAAATGTTCATTGCACATAACAGGCTGCATTAGTAAAATTTGGATTTCTCCTGGATAATTAATGAAGTCAGAAAATAAGATGTGTTTTAGAAGCGGTCTTTGCAACCTCTAAAAGCATTCCAAATTGCTCAGTTTTGTGACCATTTTACCCAGGATTCATGTTATGTGAAATGTTTAGAAAAAATATTATTTAATTTTTCAGATAAAAATTTATTAGACTTAGAGAAATGCTGTTCTAAAGTATAAATGCTCATCTTCCCTTGCTTTAATAAGTATGATGAAGTCAATATGGTTATGTTTCCTTTTTCCATCTGAGACTGTGACCTTCAATCTAACATTTACCTCATTCTCTTCATCCACTAATTACTCTAGGCTATAAAAATGGTTTGTCTGGCAACAGGTAGTCTTGACAAATCAGTGCTGGTTATTGATTTTAATTTTATTGTCTTCTAGATGTTCAAAGATTATTTTCCTTATCACTTGTTGAGCTTTGGATTGAAGAGCTTTTTTAAAAATGGTAATTGCTAACAATATTTTTTTTTTTTTGAGGATTACTAGTGTGCTTCTGTTCTCATTCCAGTCACTTCTCAGCCCTTTCACCTTTTAAAAAGTAACTGCCCATGGTTTGGTAAGTCCTTTAGCTGGCTAAGACATAGTTCATATTTCCTAACTGTTTTGTCTTTACCCTTAAGTAACCATATGAAAGAATTTTGCAAAATTAGCAACATAATTATTTTTTAGAGAAACATGTATAAAGGTATTCATTGTCTTGGTCTCAAATTGTCACTAATTGCCTGTGTGTTCTGAATTCATAATGGATTTTTTCCTAGGGTTTCTATCTTACATTCGTTAAAAATAAGGATAAGAATTTTATTTACTTCATTGATGTAGATGAGAAATATTTCTCTTCAAAAGGAAAAAAAAAAAAGATAAAACTTTAATTCTCTTTAACCTCAGTTCTCTTTAATCTCAATGACTAATTAACACCATACGAACAAGTTCATCCAGTTTACCCTTACTCCACATCAATAACAAACAGTTACTGACTCTAACACTTTGTGAGTAGTCTTGGCTAGGTTTCCTTGCACTCTGCCCCTGCTATATATATTATTACCTTTGCTGTCCCATTGTGACTTGAATGGAATGGAAGGAATAACCACTGTTGACTCTACATGTGCTCTTCACAGTCACATTTTGAGGACAACTACAATCTGCTGTACCTTAATTCTCTTCCATTCATTGAAGAATAATTGAGATTGGAAGGAACCTCTGGAGTTCATCTTGTCCAAACCCTCCTGCTCAAGAAGGACCACCTACAGCAGGCTGTCCAGAACCATGTCCAGCCATCTTTTCAAAACCTCCAAGGAAGGTGTCATGGGTTAAACTATGTGGCTGTTAAAACCAAAAGAGTTTCTCCATGACAGGGTTTTGAATGGAATGTAAACCCACCGAAACCTATGCAGAATGGGGCTTAGCAGCTCGTTATGGCTTTGTTTAGGCAAAGGAAAAGCAAACACAGGTTTAAGGTAAAGGGCAGAATGGGGCTTAGCAGCTCGTTATGGCTTTGTTTAGGCAAAGGAAAAGCAAACACAGGTTTAAGGTAAAGGGGGGTGGAAACAGAAGAGTTTTAATAGTGAAAACCCGTAAATCAATCATTTTAAAGTTAAACAGGACTGGAAAACAGAGAGGTAGAGGGAGAGATTGATAAATACATAAATAGGCATATACAAGTATAATACAGTCTCCCATTTTGACCCACATCTCCCATTTACAAACAAAGAACCCACCAAGTGGTTGCACCGCTAGGGGGGTGGGGAGGAAAGGAGTCTTTTCTGTCTCGCCCCATCAGCAAAGCGGGATACTGACCAGACCTTCAGGGAATGCCTGTGGGTTCTCCACATCTGCAGAGGCTCTGTGCCTAGCATCTGGAAACAGTTTGTGTTCCGCTTCGCCATCGGTATCTGTCCCCTCCGTGCAGGATCTGGGGGCTTACAGCCGGTTTTACCCCTTGCTGGGTTGAACTCAGTCAAAAGCCACCCCCTGCCAGTAATCGGCAGAGCAGAAAGGTCTACCTGCTTCGCAGAAGGAGTCTTTTTACTGCTCCAGGGGCATTGCCCGTGTTCTTTTCTCTCTATAATGAAATGTTCTCTCAGTCCCAGGGGCGGAAATTCAGAAGTCCCATGGCTTGCCCGAATTCGAAAGTGCCACAGCTCACCCGAGGGAGTGTCTCAAAACGACATTTTTTATGCGCTTATTCACGGAGGCATGTTTGAATATCGCTTCCCTCCCCATAACTCACGAGAACTCTTTACCACGTTTCAGGGGAAAGGAGAAGGGAAGAACAAAAGCTCAGCACCTGGCCGGCGCCATTTTCAAACCGTCACAAGCATATTCCACTCCACAGAGAGAACTGACCCATCTCAGTACTCTTTCTGGAGTTGTACATACTGTTCTTGATCTTCACAGATTAGCCCTTTCTCCTGTTGCTCCAGATTCTGCTAGTCCTTCTGCAGTGGCCCTGCACAATCTTTTGTTCCTCCGTTCCTTTCATATCTGATATTCAAAGGGAGCCTCTTGTGTTTCAGTTTGGGCTCATTGTCTCAGGTCCTGTCACTGGCACCACTGAAAAAAGCCTGAAGCTCAGCCCCTGGCCGGCGCCATTTTCAAACCGTCACAGAAGGATACCCCACAACCAACCTGGGCAAGCTGTTCCAGTGCTTGGTCACCCTCCCAGTCAAAAAAGTGTTTCCTGATATTCAAAGGGAGCCTCTTGTGTTTCAGTTTGGGCTCATTGTCTCAGGTCCTGTCACTGGCACCACTGAAAAAAGCCTGTGTCCCTCCTCTTTGCCCTTCAGGTATTTATATACATTGATGAGATCCCCTCTAAGCCTTCTTTTCTCCAGGCTGAACAATTCTAGCTCTCACAGCTTTTCATCACACAAGAGACGCTCCAGTCCCCTAATTATCTTTGTGGCTCTTTGTTGGACTCCAGCATGTTCATGTCTCTCTTGTACTGAGGAGCCTGGAACTGGACACAATACTCCGTATGTGGGCTCACCAGTGCTGAGCACATGGGGAGGATCACCATTCTTGACCTGCTGGCAACACTCCTAATGCAACCCATTACCCCATTCTCCACTTATGCCACAAAGGCACATTGTTGACTAATGGTCAGCTCGTTGTCCACCAGGACCCCCATGTTTTTGGCCAGGCTGCTTTCCGACTAGGTAGCCCTCAGTATATGCTTGCGCCCTGGATTGTTGGTCCCCGGGTGAACTTCCCCTGCTTGAATTTTGTAAGGTTTTTGTCAGCCCATTTCTCCATCCATTTCTCTCTGTTGGTTTTAAAGCCTCAGTCCTGCACATGGTAATGCTGCTAAGATTTCCCCCATCCACATCAAAGAGGCCATGGGTAAGTTTTTAGATCCTTAATCAAACTCTTCAGAAACCAGTTATCTACGCACTCCTGTAATGAGTATATCTGCTCATTGTTCTAATGATTCAAAGCAGCATTTGGTTGCCAGCTTCCCCATTATTCTTTAATTGGGATTGATCTGAGGATTGAAAAAAAATTCCCCATTGATTTCCATTGGTGAAAGTTTGACCAGGACCCTCTGAGTAGTATTGCAACTGATTTAACTAAGCAAAAAATACTTATTACATTTTCTTAGATAGATTAGAAACTATTTTTCATTTCATGTAGGATGACATTTAGATGAATTTTTAAAGCAATGTTTTCCTCTACTGTCTAACCAAAATAAAGATGGGTGCCACTCTCATATGTTTGCCAAATGTAAGTTACTTACCTCTCCAAAGTCTGTGAAGAAATGATACATTTTTACTTATTATTTTGTTTGACAGCGAGAATGCAAGATTTCCTGCGCTACTCCATCAATTGCTTCATGGCTACAGTGGAAAAGTTGCTGCATTCAGGGGTCAAAGGATTATTTACTCCATACAGTTAGTACAGCTAACAGAATCCCTGGCTTATTTAGCAAAAAGACAGGTATTTACTAACACAGAGGCAATAATTTTTGAAAAACTGTCTGCGGAGAAATGACTTACATTGTGAGTGACCCCCCAAATCATATCTAAGATGAAGGGCACTTCCATTAAAGAAAGCAGCCAATGTAACAGCGGCAGTGACTTCAGTAGCAGTTTGGGGAAGTTTCAGGTTTCCTGATCAGTTTGGAAGATGTAGAAAGTGGATCTTCAGTGAACGCACAGATATAATCTCAAATAGCTCAGCTATGATCACAGATGCTTACTATGAACACCAGCATCACTTCATTCCTGAGAGGGGACCACCATCCAGACCTTTCATCTATCTTAGGGGCAACACATCTAAAACTCAGCCGCTTCTCCCTCTCTCCCTCTCTCACCAGCATCACTTCATTCCTGAGAGGGGACCACCATCCAGACCTTTCATCTATCTTAGGGGCAACACATCTAAAACTCAGCTGCTTCTCCCTCTCTCCCTCTCTCACTCTCTCTCTCTCTCTCCCCCAAACTCTTCCTCCAAGAGTTTACACTGGATAGCTGTTTTAAGGTAAATTAAGTTAATCCCTTACGGGTTACAGCAAAGCACTTGTTGTTCCGCTAAATAGTCTGGGCCATAGAGAAACCAGTAGTAACTCTCTACTTCTAGGCTTTCTTGCCCTGGATTCTTTGAACTGTGTAAACTGCTTTTCAGGGAAAAAACCTCCCCAAGAAGATGCTCAGTTAAGGGAAAAAAATGTTCCCATTCAGACCAAGAATGAAGGATCATACACCGTGACTAAAGGCGTCAGATTGAACACTCACTTTAGTACATGTTCCTTATCATGTTGGTAGTTTTTCTTTAACTGACTAATTGCGCAATTGCAGTTCAATTAGTATCAAAAAGAATAAATAGTCTGAATGTACGCTTGCAGCCCAGAAGGCCAACCATATCCTGGGCTGCATCAACACAAGAGTAGCCAGAAGGTCGAGGGAGGTGATTCTGGTCAGGTGAGACTCCACCCTGAGTACTGTGACCAGCTCTGGAGTCCTCAGCACAGGAAAGACATGGGCCTGTTGGAGTCGGTCCAACAGGAGGGCCACAGAAATGGTCAGAGAGCTGGAACACCTCTGCTATTAAGACAAGCTGAGAGATCTGGGGTTGTTCAGCCTGAAGAAGAGAAGGCTCCAGGAAGACCTTATTGCGGCCTTCCAGTACTTCGATAGGAACCTATAAGAAAGATGGGATCACTCTTTTTAGCAGAGCCTGTTGCAACAGGACAAGGGGTAATGGTTTTAAACTAAAAGGGGGGGAGGGGGGAGGATTTAGGCTAGATATAAGGAAGACAATTTTTACAATGAGGGCAGTGAAACACTGGCACAGGTTGCCCAGGGAGGTGGTAGATGCCCCAAGGCTGGAAACATTCAGGATCAGGCGGGATGGGGCTCTGAGCAACCTGATCTAGTTGAAGATGTCCCTGCTCACTGAGGGGGGTGTTGGACTAGATGACCTTTAAAGGTCCCTTCCAACCAAAGCGTTTTATGATTCTAAGATTCATCTGCTTATACTATTATTTAAGGGTTCTGCTGTTTGAAAACCTAACTTTGTGGATACAGACATCAGGTTAATCCAGAGGTTTCCTAATTTGGTACCAGTCTGACTAACAACACTGCTATACTTGCCTACTGGCACATTGGATTACTGGCCACGTGCTGAAATAGCCTAAAGTAACCAGCCAATGAACTACCAGGACACTGCTGTATATGCATCAATATGAACATTATAGCCTTACTTTTCCATGGATATGTCTTATTGCTTCAATTACTACAACATTTTCCAGCAGAAGCCTATTGGAAACTGAGATAAAAGATTTTGCTGCTACAAGCAGGAAGGTTGAGCAATACAACAAAACTTATTTCACTTGTATGACTGACCCATGGAACTGCCTATATTCTCAAAAGATAATAAACAGGAAGATGAAAGGAGATATTACAAATGGCAATATTTTTCTTATTAGCACAGTAAGAAACCCACTGATGAGAACAGACCTCAAAAGCTGCATGAACAATGAGGAATGAAAAACAGCATTTATATACAGTAATGGAAAAATATGGGAATGAAGTAACTTCGGGGCAAAGATCATTAATAGCGAAATCAAAGATAATTTTCACACAGATTTTTTCCAAGATGGCAGCTGCTCTTACAACCTGATCCAAATCCTACTGAAGATTAACTTCAAATGGACTCGGGATAATTTTTGCTTTTGCTGAGAGTGTTGCATTACTCCAAGTTAAAAGAGAGAAGATTTGGCAAACAATAACTGAGTCTACAGCACATTTAGGGTCAAAAGACCTTAACTGCTAGACCAGTTCATCCCCAGTGTGATTCCACCATACTCAGAGGACTTGCAGAGTCAGTTTTGTACTGACTGATAATGCCATTAGCAATTTCTGATGAATTCCGTGTCAGGAAAATCATGGTAGAATTTGACCCAGTGGATGCGACTGTACTGTAAAGTTAATTAGAATACAGTTAATTTGAACATAATAGACCTAATGATTCAAATAACTGCAGAGGTTTTTCTTAACACATTAAAAAGCTGTATTTTATGACTATAACCTCACAGATATGAAATATAACTCTTGAATGATACAATTATGAGATAGAACTCTCTTCCCAACAGCTGCTGGTGGGAATTTCACTGTTTCTGAAATAGCTATTATATGCATACATACCATACATGGAGGAAAAGAGAGAGCAATAGGAAATACAATGAGCTGACTTGAGATGTGTTATTTATTTGCACACATTATTAATGATCTCATAGCTCAGAAGTGGTGGAGGGAACCTGAGCCACTTGTGAATTATGAAAGGTCATCAATAACTCATAGCAATATATGACACATCCATTCAGGTCATCCAGACTTACTCCATGCTTGGATCTGTTTGTCTAGCACCAGGTTTAGTTTAGTCTGTACTGTGTGTTGATTTCATAGTACATCATGTAGCAACGAGACGTCTTGGCTACACGCCCAAGACAGATGACTAAGTTTGAAGTATAAGAGAACCTGAAACAGATTTTCAGAGTATCAGTTGATTGAACTGAACCACACATATCTACTTCCAATGAAATGCAAGATTAAGTAACTTAGATATATCAGATTGGGTGTGTGCACATGAATCTGTAACAACACACATTTCATACAATTGAAACTCAAAACCTTTTTCTTGTGCTTGTTTCTCTCCCCAAGAAACTGAAAGAACAAACATGCCACAGAGATTACTTTGATAGTAATATCACAAGACACTCAACGACTACAGAGATTAGCATAGTGTGAGAATGAAATGAATTATGATCCAGTTTTTCACTCTCTTAAAAGAAAGCTAAAAGACGCATTCTGTTCTCAGTCACGTATCTGAAACTGAACAACGAGGCGTAACCCATACAAAGACAAGGGTATAATTTACCTTCGCTACTCTTAAAAATTGTACAGGCTACAGTTATATATGTTTTAATTACAGCTACTTTGAGACAGTTTGCAGACTATAAGCCATATTTGAAAACACATGAATTTGAAAAAATATGAGTTTAAATGGGTTTTGTCCAAGGACTCTTAATAAACTGGTTAGAAAATATTAAACTCTGCTGTTAGTTCCTCTAATCCTGTTGGTAGCACTCACTATATCAATCTGGCTAGGCAGTGCCAATTATTGACTGCCAAAAGTTCATGGCAATACCCTGGGCCAGAGCTCATTTATTCCAGCCCCACGTACCCATACATTTATTACTTCTTGAGCTAATGGAAACTCAGCGTGGGAAATACATGGCACGTGGCACACCATAGGGAGTTGTGATGAACACACGTTTTAGTCAGTGCTACATACTTATAAGGTGCCTGATGCTAACACTGTCATCACTGCTCACACGTGCAAATTCTCAGTACAGATCAGTATCCAACAGCTATATGACAAGACAAGATGCATTTTTGTAACCTACAGATGTGCTTTTTGGGATGGCTGCAAACACTTAGACCTTCAGACAAGCACCCCACCTGGCTCTGTATCAGCCCAAATGCTACACAACTGTTTTGTAGTGTTCTTACATCAGCTTGGCATGAAAAAAATTAAATTCTCCAGACCAAAATCCTCAGCACTTCTCACATCGCATGTGCTATTTGAGACAGATAGAGACTGAAGTTATTTATCTACACAGTTGTTCTCCCATCTGACAAAAAGCTCAAGCCAAAGGGTCTTTGATATCAAAGAAAAACTAACTCCGCACATGCAATTCTTGGTCTTTTCAACTATTATAATCAAACTTTCATGGTAAGCCATTTCACATTTTATATATGGAATAGAACATTCTGTTTATAAACCATAATGTAACACAAACATCAGTTTTCTCAGGGCAGGAAAACAGCTCTTAGGAAAGCAGCAACACCTTCTAAAGCCTGCTGGGTACTTCCACATCACAAGAGAAAGTGAGTGTTACCTATTTACTGCCAGTAGAGAGAAGAAAGCGTGGTGGCAAAACCTTCCTTTAATAGCAAACGTACCTATCTAAAGGTAGTATCATGACATCCTGCAAAGAGTTTTAGTGATTTATTCCTCACCTGTCCATCTTTCCTTTTAGAAGCTGTCTTACCTTTTTCTCGTCTTTCACCTCAGAATTGCCTTAAAACAATTGAGTTATCGGGTCATTGTCAAACTTTTTTCTTTTCTTTCTCTTTTCCTGAACAGGACTGATAACTTTCTCAAGGTTAAGATAAAATCACTATTTGTAACATGACAACTAAATTCCCTCACACTGAGCAGATGCTCCTTTGAGGAGTCATAAGGAGACTCCTGCGCCTATGCTCAACTGAGATGTTGTGAATCCTTGATCTCCACTGAAGCCATATGAGATAGCAGGGCAGCGCAACAGGATGGCAGCACTGAGGACCTCTGCACAGCAAAGCGGGGCTCTGTGCTGAGTTGGATGCTAACACTGTTCATGAAGGGACAGAGAAATTATTTCTGACTCATCTCTGACGTATAGATCTCTTTAGCCATGATAAAAGTTGAGAGCCGTGACTGTCTTGTCTCTTTGTAGAGATGCCAGCCAGAGGCATCCTTCCCAAAAGCAGAAGATTGTTACATGATTAGGCCACAGCCAGAAGAGTGACCTCTAACTGATTGGCGACAAAAACATTGAATATAAGTTAGTAGAAACATCAGAAACCGAGGTGAATGGCAAAACATAATGGATGATCCCCAGCACAAATACCCAGAGCAAGCACAGAGCTGCGCAATTTGCAACTGAACAGAACCACCAGATTTAAAGCCATAAGGGGAAGGTTAGGATGGCTGAGGTGCTGCCAGAACTTGTTCCCACACCTGATATGTTTCAGAAAGTATTAAGCGTAGGGTAAAAAAAAGGCATATCCTCTCTTTCAGCAGATGTCCACTGGTCCTAAGCATTAAAGACAGTTCAGAAAACCAGGGTATATTCAAGCTGTCTCTTACCCCATGAGAGAATGATCTTCTGGGACCAAGGGGAGCTCATTTACAGAGATCCAGAGAAGCTCACATTTCAGCTACCAGCATAGCTTCTGGCCTGGGGATAAATAGAGGCCTGATGTCTACAGTGCTTCCCACAAGACTCCAATACTTTAGAGCCAGCTGTAAAAGCTGTAAGGAAAATAAAAAGCAAAGATCCTATTGTTTTACAGTTAGCACATCTTCCAGTTATTGCATGAGCACACTGAAGTAGTTCAAATCCTAGAATCCTGATTCTGACATCACCACATTAAATATATTGCTCTATCTCTGTCAATTTAAATCAAATCACTGCTGATTTATCCTACTATTAGATCAGAGTTAGGCCAATGAACTGTTCAATATGACTGCAGAATTCAGGTGCTCTGAGTGCAGTGTTGATGGGTCTTATGCATGTACTTGAACACGAAAAAACAATACACCAGAGCCTGACTAATATGATCCTGGCATGAGACCAGGATCTAAGCCTTGTTTTTCTCATCTATACATCACCACCACATTTTTCAAGTGCCACTGTCATTAAGTTAAGATGCAGAGCAATCTATCATTTAAAGTTATTACGTAAACATTTTTGGGTCAAAAAGATGACCTTTCATATAACTAGTTCTGAAAAGAACACTTGCCCAATGTGGCAAAGGGAGCTAAGCAAAGGAATGCAACACACTATCAATGAGTAACTCTATGAGTTTCATCACTAATTAATTCTGATTTCCACTGGATTTATGCTTCATGGTTGACTGAACCTTCAAAGAAATCACAACAATGAACTCATCTTCGTATCACCTACAGCCCCACCACAATAATCTCAGTTCCCTCATTTCTCCTCACTGCAGGACTCTTCTGTCCACTACCACAACATCCTTATGCTCTTTCTACTTTCTCGTCTCCTTACCAATACCTTTCAACAACTTTTTCTAGCTTTCTGGAGGGCCAAGAGACATCAAGACTTTTGTAGGGGCCAGGGCTATATGAAGTTTGACCACATCTCCTTTGGAAGGAGAAGACAGGGCATAAGGGAGGTCAGATAAATGTGAATCCATATGCTCTTTCACCACACATATCCCACATCTTTTGTAGAAACTTTGTAAATTGGAGACTTAATCCACTGTTAAAGTTTCATGAAATCAGCTAATGAATTAGAACATTCACAGTGAGGAAGAAGACTGACATACACACCCACAATGTGACTACATGACATCATCTCCTTACTCTAAGAACTACTATTGATATCACACAATCACAAAAAGATGCAGCTTTAGTAAAAAGTAGAAATTTGCTCACACGGTTTCAAACACTTTCTGGTGTGTAATTTTCATGGAACTGCTCAAAACAGTAAATTAATGCACCATTCAAGCTGATAAAGAAAATTTGGGAGTTACAGAAATAGTTAAGCTGGTACTACTCCCTCCACTGACTTAATCATCTTGGCCAATGGAATGAGAATTTATTTAGCTGCTCTTCGCTTGTCAAATCTACAAATGAAAATTTATCATGGCTAGGGAATACCTAGAGTCTCTTTGAAGACACATGCAGTGTTTAGAGGGAGAAAAATGTGTATTCAGCACACAGACCCGTGATCTTCTCTTAACAATAAAGTTCCAAAGCTTTTGCAAGTCCTGATGTCAATAACTACGTTCAACTTCAGAAAGGCTGCTCTTGCACAGACTTTTTTACTGCTGTCATGAACTATTGCTCATTCCCTCTTCAAGCCATAGGCACTGCAACTATTCCCAAACAATTCGAATTCTTGTCAATATTTTTGGTATCTGATGTTTCTCTCCATTTAATTTATTTAGGCACGTGTAACAGATGGGGGAATGACAAGAACTGATACAGACAACAGTAAAAGGTAGCCAGCTGAATAAGTTAATTCACAAACCTGCTTTAAAATCAGGCTGTTCTGATCATCACCTTCGTCTCCTTCAGTTTCAGCATGATTCTTAGCAACCTCACTTCTCACAAACTTCTAGACTCAGCAAATAATTCTTTAAAACTAAACCGCTCAAAAATGGAAGTAACAATGTTTTAAACATAGTCTACTGCCTCCATCCTCTAGACAGCTGCTGTTAAAATGTGGATGGTGTGGAAGTGGTAAAGAAAATGGAACAACCAATTCTTTTTCATGTGTAAATCAGTAAGATTCGATAGAAGCACCAAGTATAATTAGAAAATAAGCATTCCAAAGCTGTATGGCATTTGTTCCTGTTCATGGTACTTCATGATAGTGAAGGTTTGGAAATACCCACCAGTTCTTTACATCTCAGCAGGCACTAAGGCTGTTAGTCAACATGCCAGGATGCTTTATAACCACTGGGAGCTCAGGCCAGTCCATCTGTACTGTTACATGAAGATGGAGAGTTGTCCTCTGGTAATTAATACATTTCCACCTCTGTCTAATTAAAGAGATCCAGCGCATTCATTCTCATTGAAAAAGAAATGTGGAGCTTTGCAATTTCTCCAGTTTGGGGCTGTAAAAGAACTTCAAACATCAGAATAATTTTCTAAAAGTAATGAGTTCCCTCATTCTAGTGGGTGCTACAGCCCTGGTAATAAAGCATCTTTGCTTAAAAATTGCTGTCTGCAGTCTGATTCATTCTGGTGGTATGAGAGAGAGAGATTCAGACTGGGAGTGCTCTGCAGGGAATCTGTGACAGTCTTTCATCAGCTGCATATTCTTGACTTATAAAAACAAAAACAAAGGCATATTGTGAAGATCATGGATCCTCATTGCTGGGCTACAGTGTTTTAGCTGAAGATTTCAGACTCGCATACAACAGTGTGCTTGAGAAAAGGGTGCCATATAAACTTAAAATCAAGTGTGAGATTTCTGTCTCCATTGCTGTCTGTACAAATCAGCGAAATCTCAATTATTCTCCCTCAAGGCATCTTGAGTATTTTGCCTTTCTGTTAACAGACCCACTCTACTCCTTTCAAGTGGCAAGCGGAGACAGTGTCTTGCCTCTCTGGGGTGATATGCATAATGAATGCGTTCACATAAAACTGCCTCCTTTTTTGGCATATCTGCAGGATACTCTCACCATATTCTCGTCCAGATCATACCAGTGTAAATCTTGAATAATTTAGACAGGAATCATTATCTTCTTTCTGCTGAGGAGAAAAAATGGCCAACAGGCTTCAAGAGCAAATTCCGCAAGGCACTATTTTAAAGGCACCTGAGAGAAATATCTTCAAGAAAGCAATCTCAGGCCACTGAGTTCCTAACTTACATGACCTTGCTGGGCTCTCCAAATTAGTCAGAAGTGGGCAAGAGACAGGAGCTTGGGCTAGGCCCACCTTCCCTTTGCTTTGCACCCTCTGACACTGCTGGGCCTCCTGGGGGGAGTTTTTCTGCTCCTTCAAGTGTGGGAACCACAGGCATTTCTGGCACATGCATGCAGCACTTTCAATATACTCTCCCCTCTACTCACACCCACATTAAGCATAAAAGACAGTGTTTTCCATCAACACTTATCAAAGTGCCAGTACTCTGAGAAGAAAAACTAAGGGGGGAAGGGGAATTCAGCTGAAGAAAATGAAACCACTCTTGTCAGCCCATTGAAAACTCTCTTAAAAGCTTTTTCTTCTATATTCCCTACCAGAGTGCCAAACAAACAGTAATTAAAATATATATTATGCTCAAAGCCACAGATTATTCTTCCCGCTGGATTTCTTGAGTGGTTCTCCTGTCTTCTTGCATCAGTGTTTCAGACTGCGAGCTCTCTGAGACATGACTTTCATTATCTCTGGGTCATTAGCAGCTCATAACTCAATGTCAGATAATACTGATAAAGAGAGACAAAGGGCAGACCCTTTTCAAATTGTGGAGCCAAATCTATTGCACTGCATTGTGTAAAGTCAAAATTGTGTGCTTTAGTTACGAAGCAGTGACAATGCTGGACGCTTGGCCGGTTAAGAAAACTAGATGGCCCAGCACAATGCGTTCAGTAGTGGGGTTCACACCACTGCTCAAAGGCACTTGTTGAAGGCCAGGTTGAGTCAAAGACAGAATCCAAGACCAAGACTGATTCAACTAGGGGAGAGAGGTGGCCTCTGAAAAATCATCTAAAAATACCCCTGAAAAACCCAAACCTTGCACTCCACAGTGACCAATAAAAACCAGAAGCCACAGCAATGTGTCTGGACTCCAGCCCCACTTTGGAGCTTCTGCACAAAATGTTTAAGGTGCCTCCAGCTACCCAGTGCTTGCAGTGTGCTCCATAGGATCTGCCAAATTTGCAGAGAAAAGCAGGCCTAGGCTCACTCTTTTAATAATCTCAGTATTTTATCATGGAAGTATTTCCAAAAAAGAAAATTTCGTAGTGACTACATATTCACTGCGGAAGCAGAAGCCCAGGCTCCGCTCTCATCTCAATCTGAAGGTCACCCACTTCATCCTCTCTTCCTGCCCTCAGATTGGTCTCCAGGAGCTATTCTCCCCCATCAGTACATACAAAACAAAGATCTCAAAATCTTCACCCAGAACAGAAGAACCTAGCAGGCTCTCATGACTAAGGTTTTTTTTTTTTTAATCCAGGGTCTATTTGAACCAAAATTTATAAGCAGTCCTTGGAGTGCAGACCAGCCCCAGTGTGCATTGCACCAGTAGAACATCCTAACCCAAGAAGGCTGAGTCATCTTCCACCTTGGTTTTCATTCCAGCTGTATGAATTCTGCACTGTATCTCTGATAACTTTCTGACACAGGTGATGGAGGAGCCAAGGAGAGCTGTGCTGATGGACCTTGTACAAACAAACAAAGAAGATCTGGTTGGGGATGTGAAGGTTGGAGGCAGCCTTGGCTGCAGTGACTATGAGATGTTCGAGTTCAGAATCATGTGAGGAAGGAGCTGGGAAATAAGCAGGATTGCAGTCCTGGACTTCAGAAGAGCTAACTTCGACCTCTTCAAAGACCTTCTTGGAGGAATCGCAGGGGTTAGGACTAGAAGTTAGGGAGGGTCAATAGAGGTGGTTAATATTGCAGCACCACTTCCTCCAAGCTCAAGATCAGGGCATCACTATGAGTAAAAAAATCAAACAGAGGAGACAGGAGACCAGCATGGATGAGCAAGGAGCTTCTGGAAAGACTCAAATGGAAGAAGGAAGTTTAGAAAATGTGGGAAAAGGGATTGGCCACCTGGGAGAAATACAGGAGCATTGCCAGAGTGTGTAGGAATGCAAAGAGGAAGACTAGGGCCCACTTGGAATTAAATGTGGTGAGGGATGCAAAAGACAACAAGAGTTTATTCAAATACATCACTAGGAAAAGGAAGACTAGGGAAAACGTGGGCCCGCTGTTGAATGAAGTGGGTGCCCTGGTGACAGAGGATACAGAGAAGTTGGAGTGGCTGAATGCTGCCTTTGCTTCAGTCTTTGCAGCTAAGGCCAACCCTCAGGAATCCCAGACCCTAGAGGTAAGAGAGAAAGTTTGGAGGAAGGAAGACTCTCCCTTGGTCGAGGACGGTTGGGTTAGAGATCATTTAGACAAGTTAGACACCCAGAAATCCTTGGGCCCTAATGGGATGCACCCATGCGTGCTGAAGGAGCTGGCTGATGTTATTGCTAAGCCACTCTCCATCGTCTTTGAAAAGTCATGGAGAACAGGAGACGTACCTGAGGACTGGCTGAAACCCAGTGTCATTCCAGACTTCAAAAAGGGCAAAAAGGAGGACCCAGGAAACCACAGGCCACTCAACCTCACCTCTATTCCTGGAAAGGTGGTGGAAAAGCTCATTCTGGAGGTCATCTCTAAGCATGTGGAGAAAAATTATGATAGCCTTCTGTGATGTCATGACTGTCTGGGTAGATGAGAGGAGAGCAGTGTATGTTGTCTACCTCAACTTCAGCTGGCTTATGATAGTCTTCTGTAACAATCTCATAGCTAAGCTCAGGAAGTGTGGATTAGATCAGTGGACAATGAGGTGGATTGAGAACTGGCTAAAGGGCAAAGGTCAGAAGGCTGTGATCAGCGGCACAGTCTGGTTGGAGTCTTGTGGCTAGTGGTGTTCCCCAGGGGTCATTAGTGGATCCAGTCTTGTTCAACATATTCATCAATGACCTGGATGAAAGGATAGAGTGAACCCTCAACAAGTTTGCTGATGAGGCAGTGGTTGATACACCAGAAGGCTGTGCTGCCATTCAGCAAGACCTGGACAGGCAGGAGTGTTGGGTAGAGGGGAACCTAATGAAGTTCAACAAGGACGAGTGTCCTTGCACCTGGGGAGGAATAACCTCATGCACAGTACAGATTAGGAGTTGACCTGCTGGAAAGCAGTTCCAAGGAGAAGGACCTAGGAGTCCTCGTGTATAACAAGCTAACCACGACCCAGAAGTATGCTCTTGTAGCCAAAAAGGCCAATGGTATCTTGGGGTGCATTAAGAGGAGTGTGGCCAGCAAGTCAAGGGAGATTCTCCTCCCCCTCTACTCTGCCTCTCTTAGGCCCCAACTGGAGCCATGTGTCCAGTTTTGGACTCCCCAGTTCAAGAGAGACAGGGAACCACTGGAGGGAGTCCGACAGAGGGCTACAAAGATGATCAGGATCATCTCTCTTATGAGGAAAGGCTGAGACACCTGGGTCTGTTTATCCTGGAGAAGAGAAGACTGAGAGGGGATCTTATCAATGCTTATAAATATCTAAAGTGTGGGTGTCAAGAGAATGGGGCCAGCCCTTCTCAATGGTGCCCAGTGATAGGACAAGGGACAATGGGTGAAATTGACACACAGGAAGTTCCACCTAAACATAAGGAAAAATGTATGTATTTTGAGGGTGATGGAGCACAGCTGCCCAGAGAGATTGTAGAGTCTCCTTCTCTGGAGACTTTCAAAACCCACCTGGGTGCATTGCTGTGCAATCTGCTCTAGGAGAACCTGCTTTAGCAGGGAGGTTGGACTAGATGATCCCCAGAGGTCCCTTCCAACCACTACTATTCTGTGATTCTGTGATTATTTGCAAGACCATAACACCACTTCAGTAGGAAGGGTTGGAAGAACCCACCCACACAACCTTATTTTCCAGAGCATGATTCAAGGTACTCCCCCGTTCGTGGTTTTGAATACCCTCAGGCTGATAAGGATGGTATACGCAGCTTTTCTGCTCCTTAGTCATAGCACCTAACTCACAGCCTAATATGTAATGGCACTGAAGTTGCTTTTCTTTGAGATGAGGCAAGGACTGCTGATGGTGAGCACACTTTTGTCTTACGTTTGCTGTGCATGGAGCATACCTCTGCCATCACGACCCTCAGGCAACCATGAGAAATACTTCTCTTATAGTTGGGAACATAGTACAGCCCAAAAACTACGTGTTTCTGTTGGCATCTAGAGGTTTCCTGGTACCAAAAAAAGATACCCAGATAAGCAACCTGCAGAGAGTGCAAGTTTGGGGAATCACAGATTTTATGCACCTAAAACTTACCAAAGTGCCAACAACCTGATTACAGATCTGGCACCACGTGATTTTCTTGCATCTGCCAAATGCTTCCACATTGTCCTTTTCCAGAGCACCAGTACTTACCAACAAACCTCACCCAGCCTGCTGATGCAGGGGTCCAGTGCTCACTCTCACCATGATTGTACTTTAAGCTTGCTGGAAGCAACTGAACAACCGACATCAGGATGTGAAGACTCTCTAGGACAGATAGTCTTCTATGAAGCTCAGCTATTAGGCTAACAGGGTTTTTGCTAAAAGATCTTCAAATGAAATAACTTTTTCCACGTGTCTTTCAGAACCTTGTTTTGCCAGCACAAAACCAAAATATTTAATATTGTTATTTAGGGATTTTTTTTTCAATTATCATGTCACTATTTTTTCTTTGCAACTTTTTATTGCCTTTCTTTTCCTGTGAACAGCTATCATGCTTTAAAACTTTCTAACTTCCCAGTTAGAAGAACTGAAAAGCAACTTTCAGTTGTGATCCTAGACAGATACTGCTGAGCCTTGTTAAATTGGTCTGGATTTTGTTGCTAAATGTATTTTTTAAATGAATGCCACATCTTTGCAAGGATGCTAGGGGAAAGAATGGAAATACAGTATTATATAACCTGCTGAAATTCTTTGTTACTGTGGTGTAACATGCCACTGTCTTAAATTTCCCCTCTTCCACTACATACAAATTTGGACACATTAGGAACCCAAATTGTTCTAAAAACTGGAGAAACTCCTGTTTCTGGAATTATCCTGCATTTTTATCATTTTACTGACACTATCTGATAAATTTCTAAGTGAAAGATGGGAGAGTGCACCAAAGGAAATATCAAAATCAGTGTGGCTCTTCTTGATTCAAAGGAGTTAAACTTGCATCTGTCAGAGTTGAATTTGTCCAAAAGTGAAGGGGAAACAGGATAAAGGGAGAAGAGAACCAAAGGAGAGTGGTTAGTGGGAAGTTGCTAACCAAGTTTAGAAATGGGGGGATAGGACTGCCACTTCCGACAAGTAAAAATATATAGCCATCTCAATTTAGGCATAACCCAAATGTTTGAGGCATGCAAGTAGGTGGCAATTCCAGCAGTACTTGGTGAAATATGAACACAAATTTCCCCCCTATTTTCAGAAGAATAAGAAAAGCGGATTATTTCTCTGATGGATTCCTGTAACAACATGGAGATGCTGATGTCTGCCGAAGTTCAATAGGTTCCAGATATGAAACACAGAGTGCCAAAGGGAGAGGAGACTGAAATGGAGACTGTGAGACTCCAGAGAGCATTTCATGGGGTCAGAGAAGGCTTTCTGTGTGTAGGCTGGCATGAACATGGCATTGGGTGTCAGGCCTATATAACCTAGATGGCAGCAACGGGATATGAAAAAACAGTGTCTCCATTCAGAAAAGGCATCTTGGACATTCTGGAAACAGGCAATATAAAATGTTTGAAATTAGAGGCCATCTTTTTCATGATAAGGGTCTGCTGCCATCTCCAGCTCAGTTGTCACCACTGCTAAGAATCTCACAGCTTTAATATGGTGAAGTAAACATCATGATCTTGACATCCCAAATGGCTCCACCTGCACTGCTGCACCAAGCAACCTGAAGAGTAGGTTGGAGGAGCCCTCATTACCCGCCTGGAACAACACCTAACCTCCCAGGCTGCAGAAATCTCAGCATTACTCATGGGAAAGCACTTAACCTCTGGCCAGGGTTTACAGTGCCACCCAAGGGGCAACTCTACCTGCGGTGCAGGCACCTGCCAGGTTTCTTGCTAGCCATCTGTCCTTGCAGTCACTGTATCAGGCTGGGAAGGCTTGAAGGCATATGCAATCTTTCCCAGAAGAGTCGTGATAGTGCAAGGGCAAGAAGTGTGTGCCAACAGCCCAAGCACAGCCTGTGAGCAGGCAGCCCTGAGACTCTGACCGCAGTGCTGGGAGTCAGGAGAGAAATAGGTCCCTTGCTAAGGAAAAGCAAGCTGCAATCTCTATCCTCTCTGTAACTACCTCTATGACCCAAATCATCAGTTAAGAGATTGTGTAACCACACCTTTCCTCTAACAAACCTTCCCTTTGACCATAAGGATGTTACGGAGGGTGGATAAACTAATACACGTTTCAGTACTATTTATAAACAGATCTGTCCCAGATATTTTAGAAATGTGCATGAAGGAAAAACGTTTGATTATTTCTCTGTTGCACAAGTAACACTACCAGGAATGAAAACAGGGCTCAACAGCCCCACTCTGAAGATTCTCGCAGCTGAAGGTCAGACTGTGTTTTGTGTTTATGGACACAGGGAGAAGCTCTTTCTTCTTTTCATTTGTACCATCTGTAGTGGTGCTCCTGTGAAAATACAAGACAGTCGTGAATGACAGGGGTTGTAAAGCAGAGCTGCCATGGGATGGTGTGAAAGCAGAGATGGAGATGGACAGTTAATCCTTATAACAATGTTTTAAGTTGGACAAAACAGAGCCTGCGATTACAGCATGGAAAGAGAAGGCACGTTCAGGAAGGTCACCATTTCATTTAACTAATTTGAGGTCAGGGCAAGGTAGGGCAGCTGGAAGAAAAGAAATTGAAAATGTTCTTTAAATGCCTTTATTAATCTTGACAGGATCTAGTGCTGAGAGTGGGAAAAGAAAAACATTATTCCTCTGACCAGCATTTTAAAACAGTCCCATCTTCAGATGAACACAGTAAATGATTATTCTTTCAAGCAATAGATAGTGAGGAAGACTTCAAAGCAGATTTCTGGGACATTCATAGTTTCTTTCATGTTTTCCTACACCCATAACAGAATTAGTAAGGGGCATTGAAGTCTACAGTAGTAAATATAGTAGTAAACTAAACATGTCAAGGACCAGTCTCTGCCCCTGAGGGCAGCAGGCTGCAAACAGCCCACATCTGTATTACTAACTTCTCTTACTATCCAAAATGGGATGGCCACCACCCAGCTGCTTGTTTGGAGTTTCTCCTCTGCTGTACTAACTCCAGACCCACCAGCCAGGAACAGAGGGTGACAATTGACCCAAGCCAAACCGACACTAAGGGCTCTGCTATTAGTTTAGCACTATGGGCAGTCACTTTCCTGTAGCCAAAGGGGCTGGAATTACAGAGCCGCCATTGAGCAGTTATCAGTAGGTAGGATCCCACTGCTCCTCTTTTCCAAGTCAGTTTATCCTACAGACAAGTTTCATTTAGCTCAGTCATCTTCACCTTTGCTTGTGGTTAAGGGGGCAGGAGCTGGAAGTCTTCCACCCTGATCATTTTATGCCAGTGGGAACCTGACTAATGATGTAAATAGCTCTTCTGGATCTAAATTTATAGCGAAGGCTAGTCAGTCTTCTGGGAGCACAGAAGTAACTGCCTCTTGCCCTGCTTCTGCTCAGGAGTGGCATCTGGGGGAAATGGGGATGGGTCCTAGCCAGCAGGTCTGCAAGTGTGAGAATGACTGACCTTAAAAAAAAAAAATCTTCCTTTAAAAGGAGACAAAAAGGTGCCAGCTGTTTGCCACACCCCAGCAGCTGCATTAGCAGTGCTCGTGGGACCGACTGTCAGGGGAAGGACCCTGTCCCAGCCCCAGTCCGTGGAGTGGAGGTCATCCTTCAGCAAAACCTATCTTTTTAACTATTAAGGGTTTGGCCCTCCGTGTTTAATCAAGCAAAGCACCTACCGAAGGAGATGGGACCTCTGCCTGAGAGGACTTGGCAGGATTTTGTCCTTTCATTTTAACAGTTAACCAGCTGCGAGCCTTGACCTTTGGTGGGGCTGAGGAGATCCGTGCAGATGGGAGACTTCTCCGTCTTTTCTTGTGGTAAAATTGAAAAGGAAAAGAAACTCATATATCATAAAATGTGACAATTCCCAGAGTAGTTCTTTTTGGGGCTCCTTCTACCAAAAAGTTGTAGCTTTGCCAGGCAAAAGGAGAAATGGTCTTAATCACCCGAACCCTAGGCAAACACTATATCTTTTTTGTGAAGCGAGTTTAAACAGAAGTTATTCAGGAAAGACCAAGTCAAAAACCACTTTTTCCAGATGTCAGAAAGATTGAAACACGCATGAGGGGGAAAAAGCAGTGTTACGAAATTTTAGCTTGATATATCTGGTAGGTGAAAGAACTAATGCTGTAAAGAAAATGTTTGCTTAGTACCGCTGAGTCTGCTCTAGACTATAGTACTGGTCAAACAGTACTTTCACCAAACAGTTCTTAGCCGTGCTGCTGTTTGAAGAGCAGAAAGTACGGCGGGGGGGCAGGGGGGGGAAGAAAAGTCTAAATGTGAACACAAAGTTCTATTTACTGAAATAGATAAAGATTGAAGAAATAGATATGTACACAGAAAATGCTCTTCAAATATGTTCCTTGTTATAAATAAACCATGTTGCCAGCACTTAAATAAAAAAAATTAAATAAAATCCCTGTTGAGAGTCACAGGGGAGCAATACCATCGCCGGAATATCTGCTGATGCAGCTGAACTATGCTTAAGACATCTGCTGAGATGAAACTACTTTGTGGCTGGAGGGATTAGCAAAAAAAGAGTTACTTCAACAACAACAAAAAAATAGCCAGTGTGTGAAAACAAAACCACACCAAAATGTAAGAGAACGTGCACTTCTATAACTGTGGCACACCCGTAGAGTAGTTATTTCATCAATCTGTCTGCCTTAGAAGTGAAGCAAAAGATTGTAAAACAGGCTGATAAATGAAGAAACCTCCCACGCAGCATCACTTTCTGCAGAAATCTCAGATCCTGAACAGAGTCGCAAGCTATTAAGAGAAAGCAAGGATCAAAAATAAATGAGATTTAAAGCCATTTTCTTCAAAATGAGCTCCTCATTCACTTTGCCGCTGCAGCGCTGAGTTCAGACCCATGAGGTCTGCCTGCTACTCCTCACCACCTTCATTAGCACCCAGATCAATGGGAAATGCCCAGCTCCCAGCCAGCAGCCCAGATCAGAGCCTTGTCACCAGCTGCAGGCAGGGAAGCACAGCTCGCAGGCAGCTAGGCATTATCAATACTGACATGCACCACTTTAGCAAGGGTGTCTTTTAAAAACAATTTCCTTAACTTGGAGCAGCTCTTACTGTGTTTTGTGAGTTGTTTGGTGCTAGCTTTGCTGCAATTGATCCTTTAGTGGCTACACCAGATGAACTGCTTGATCAAAATGGACAGAAGCAACTCATTTTAACTAAACTGGTTTAAAAGCCAGCTTCAACAAAACACAAGCAGTTTCTGTGCAAAAACCATACCTTGACTTTTGAGGGCTGCAACCTTCCATTTAGTTTTTGTAATGAGTACAATTCTCTGTACTTCTCCTGTAAGGAATGGAAGAATTCAGGTTATTTTTCACTTTAATTTTAGTATAACATTTTTACTCCTGCTTTTTAGAACACTGCATTTTTAATCGCAGGTCAGGGCTTCAGACAACAAGGGACAGAGTGGCAGATCTAACTCACATGTACATTGGAGACATAATTAAGGAATACTGAGGAATAGATATCTACTCCTAAGTCCAAACTCTCTCTTGAAATAGCAGAGGGTTTCTGTAAATCCCCCTTCTGTCTGGTTTCCTCTCTTTCTACCTTAAATTATCACCGCTGTCATAGACAACTGTTGTCTCAGGTGTCACTGAAAAAGCATCTTAACCCTGCCTCACTGTTTTCCCCTGAAACTCCTCCCACCAGCATAAAAAAACTGCATCTGCTAGCTACCATACTTAAGACTTCCCATGTTCCCCTTTTCTGCCAGCCTAATGATATCTTTTGCTTCAGTTCTTGGCCTGTCATGAGTTTGAATCAACTCCAGGATTATCTTCCAAATCTTGTTACATCTATGTACTTGAAAGATTCACTATAATACTGCAGCAGGAACTGTACAATTTTATTCAGGAGTAATTTAACATCCGAATTCTATTCATTGAGCCCCTTACTTGTGTGTGCCTTGTGTATACCTCGGACAGACCCCACGCATCTTCCTGGGGTTCTGGGTCAATCTCAATCTCTCTTCTTGATGATGTGTATATGACGATATATAAATGTCCAAACTCTTGGTGGAGTGGGGTACAGAAGCTAGGTGTCCCATATAGCAGGGTGAGTAGATGCATTTTATTTCCTATGGAACCGTGAGGAGGAGACTGGTTCCAGCAGGAGATACTCCATGTCCCACCTGTGCCACCTAGTGGTGAGGGCACAGCCTGGGGAGGTCAAGACCTGGGTTGAAGCTTCTCAGTAGAAAAGGACTGACTGCATGCCATGGTCATTGGACCATTGGATGAAAGAGGTACATTTCCCCGGTTTCCAGCCTGTTTTTCACATCTAGTCCTTTTTCTCCTTTGATTTGCTCATTAGTATTGGAAAGGGGAAAATGTAATTTCTTCTGATATGAAATATTCCACTCACTCCAAACCACATTCAGGTTTTTACTTCAGCTAGGAAAAATGGGAGAAAATGCCAGGTGAGGCTAAACCAGTTCTGTTGCCTGATTTTATTATTCTACTGAGACATTGGCGGACAATCGAAAAACCAGTTTCTCAAACAGCCCTAACTGGTACTTTTTTTACCTGCACAGACGGGTCAGGTCCTGGTGTCCCAGATGTGTGATGCATTGCACAGCTATGAAAAGGTCATGAGCTCCCAGAAGGAGGATCCCCAAGAAAATTCACGAGTCCGTGGCAGCTTTTTTTCTGATGACGCAGTACATGAAACTTTAACTCTCTGCTAGAGAATTGTAGTGAATTAACAGCTCGGGAAATGCTCAAAGTCCTCCATTCACATAGAAAGCAGTTGTAACGTCTCTGATTTACCTCTGATCCCTTAAGAAATAACTCAGGAACTGAGGTACCCTTAATTAATACATACTTGACAGACAAAAAAAAGGTAATGACAGTCTTGTTACAACAAGTTTCGTCCTGTCTGTTGCTTTTCCTCACTGACATTTCTTTCTGGTCCTGTTTACTGGGAAACCTGACTCATGTGCTACTTTTGTTTTACAGAGTAATGCAGAGTTGGGGGATTCCCTGCTGGAAGAACTATTTACAATTTAGTTGTAATCAATATGGTTTGTATGGGGGTTTTTATACATATAAATATGTGTGTATGATCTCTCCTGAATCTAAGGTGACTCTGTGGTAGTTTTTGGAAGATAAAATAGTAAGGACAAAAATAAAGCTTCTATGTGGGTATTTAGAAGTATCTCCACAAACAAATTGAGACGAGAAATTACAGACTGCTTTTATCACCTGCCAATGAACATGAACTTAACTTAAGAAATATACAGGCAGCAGCACTTTGAGATTGGAAGAAACATAAATGTAAGCCATCCCAAAATTTTTGAAAGAAAAAATGAAACATTTGGTATTAGGTATGCCTTTTCTTTCATAAGTGGAGAATAGGTGATAACATGATGCAGATGGTCCATATCATGCTTTGATAAACACTTAATAAAAATGCTTCAAGCTCTCCCACCGCCTAATACATGATGCACAGATGGTCTTTGCTTTGTGGTCATTTCAATGGCACCAGTTCAGTGGGATTCAATGTTAAGCGTATCTGTATTGGTTGCTTGCATGAGTTCCAGTTCCATATATAGTCCTTTCAAGCATCAAGTACCCGCTAACTTAAAAGGCAATCCAGAACATAGAAGGTTTTGCAAATCAGTCAAGGAAGATGTACTTACACCGTATGCAGGACTGTATTCATAGCAAGAATAACTTATGACCTAAGATGACCATTCCAAAATAAATTCTTTCACAACAGACTAGAGATGTCTGACATCAGACTTTATAATAATAGTTTTCCTCCTTTCTGAGAATCACTGTAGTTAATTTTCAACAGCTGCTTAGAAGTGTTCATGCAGCGAATATGTACCATATTCATTGTGGGTATGGTACATGCTAATCTCTCACGTTAGAGAGCATCCTATCCCAATGGTGTATTCTTCACTCACCCAACACTCCAGTGAGGAGAAAGGTCTTTATAAAACTCAGTGCTGGAAACTGGAAAAATAAAAGATAACATAAACCAAATAAATGATGCCAAAACAGAGATGCTAAGAATTTCCATTAATATATATAGCTCTGTTGGTCTTTTCCATCCAAACAAGTCTTCATGCTGCCATAACTATTCAACCGATTTTACTTCAAAAGATGTGGGCAGATCTGCAAACATTTTTCC
>NW_010390008.1:0-7208 GCF_000710305.1 Buceros rhinoceros silvestris | reverse complement strand
CCCTACATTTTTGTGGGTTTCACCCATTCAACCTATTTTCTGCTACGGAATTAATTTACAAGCAATGTGTGTTGTTCTCCAAGTAACTGTATGTGCAAGATACTCTGTGAAATGAGGCGTTTCTTACCATTAAGGCCACCCAGTGTGCCCCTTGGAGACACGTCCTTCTAAAAACTGTGTATATGTTTCCATTTTTATATAGTATTTGAAGCTGAGAATTTTTTCTTAAATGCTTGGCATAACCTTTTAATTACTCCATGGTATATTTCTCACACAAAGTAACAGGCAAAGAAAAGAAAAATATCTGAACGTATCTTTTTTATGGTGTTTATGTCACAGAACATCTGGTATTAGCTTTGATTTAAATATCCTTCTAACATGCTAGAATTTGTAGAATTACTTTTAAAAAGAGCATTTGTTCTACATATCTTTATACGTATGATAGTAGCTCAGTAGTCCTTGAGAAATAAAGGATACCATTTCTCAACAGAGGTAAAGTTTTTCAGCGGCATTCGTAGGCGAGGTCTAGAGCACCTAGGACTAGGGGTCAAACCACTGATACGAAAAAGCTGAAGCCATGACAATCTTTCACCTTATAAGCATGTTGGCACATGGGCTTTTTCACAGAAACATTGTTTCAGACTCGGATAAGTACAGATGCTAAACACAACTCTGCCTGCTTCTACTACCTCTGTAATGAAATTTAGGGAAAGGTATACCTCTCTGCGCTCCCAGAAGTTTGTAATAGCCTTCTTGACCTTGGAGGTGAATGTCTCCAGTGCAGCATTTCTCAGCCTTTGCCCACAGCTCTGTTGGGAAGTGCCTTGCTTGGACCCTCTGAACCAGCACTTGTTTTCCTGCAATAAATAATCTCTGCTTATTCAGTTCCACTTAGCTTCACCACCCCCCTCTGCCCTCTTACTTCTGTTCTGCGTCTGTTCCTGCCAGCTGTCCCCAGAGTTATTGCTTCAGCAGTTGAAATCTGACTCTGTCTTCCCCTGACACCTTGCAGGCAGCCCAGGGAGCTGAAAACTGCACCAAACTCCTCCTTTGCACCCATGTTCCTGCACAATGGACACGCTGAAAGTTGTTGAGATTATTCAGCATATGGTTTAGACTCATGGTGACTGCTCCTGCATCAAAAGCCTCCCGGTGCTGCCAGTAAGAGACCAATGTGGTTCACAAGTTCATGGTTTAGAGTAGAGAAATGACTAACCCAAGATAAGGAGAACCAACCTTTCTTGTGTTATTACTGTAGAGGACGTTTCACAGGGAGAAAATGAACCCTGCTTTCAAACAGAAGGAAGATTCAGGCAGAATGAGAATTTGCGAAGATGGCTGGAAGAGGAAGAAGGCATTTAAGGTTTGCAAAACCAACGTGCAGTGTTTGGATATACGTAGCCCTATGCTGTATGGATAAGAATATCCCTAACAGACCAAAAGGAGGTGGTGATGCAACCATTGGGCATGTTGCTTGCAAACAGCATTACTGTAACAGAGCTGCTCCAGAGAAAAGTCCATACATATGCCTTGCAAGGTCCTTCTTACTTCTTCTTATGGGGTTATCCACCTGCGCATCCAATTGTGCAGAAGTCACTGAAGGGTCTCAAGGAAACTTCAGCAGTGGGACAAAACACCTGCTCCTTCCTCCTCTTCCCTAGGGCTGGTGTGTGGGTCCCAGGTTTTGGAGGTGTGTGGAGGCCATGCCTGAGCAGGGGCAGCTGGCTGGCATGGGGCAGGCACCAGGACAGAGATGCTAGCAGAAGCTCCCGTCCCGAATGCTCATGGCAAGCTGTGATGCACCTGGCCTGTTCAGGGCTCTCAACCCCCAGCATTATAAACAAAGCATAAAATTGGGAACCCTTTCCATGGCTGAGTGTTTTTTGAGCCTGTGAGCTTCACATTTTTTAGCTTTTATTTGTGACCACAACAGCTAAAACTTCATTTCGTTTTTGACTCGTTAACCAAAACTGGAGACCTGTCTTCTAAAACTGGGATATGAATTGCCCTTTGTCCCTGGCTAGTGTCTCCCTTCTCCATCTCCTCCTTCTCCCCTACAACATCCCAACACTCAAATTAAGGGAGATTTATGCTCGAGCTGCTGGAGCTGGCAACAGTATATTAGGAGCAGAAGGTGGTATTCAAGTAAAGGCCAACATAGTGCAGAATTGCAGAGCTGTAGGCAAGAGCAAACAGAAAGGAAGCACCTACCATAAGGTACTTTGCATCAGAGCTAGCTGTGATTTTTCATCGAAGCAAATTTTCGTTGAAAATTGTTCTTTTTTTGATCCAAAACAAATTCTCCGTGAGAGGTGTCTGCTTTTGCATTTTGCCTGAAAATAAAGGGTACCAAACAAAAGATACTCTAATCAGCACATACTCCAGTTTTCAACCAAATTGTGTTTGATAAAAATCTGTCATTTCTCAGGGGAAAAGAGAATCTTTTTTTCCTCCAGTACCATTTTATAAGCCTAGAGTATACAAAGCCTATTGTTTTCTGTGTTGTTAAACCTTTTACCATGGTTCAGTATTGCATCTGGCTGTCATGCTTGTGTTTGTACACTGAATATCTGTGGGGTAGATTACTTCATTGCTTGTGTGTATCAATTCTCCATTTGGAAAGGGGACATACCACGTCTTGTCTGTTCAGCTGATAAGCACAGCGACTACTGTCTCTTACTGTGCTTGGGTACAGTGCTACTTAAAATGGGTCTCCAGTTTCAGTGGGTGCTAATGTCGTGCAAACAATACAAAATAATAGTCTTATTAAATGATCAGCTCCAGAGCAGGCAACAAAACAAACGCTCAGGTTTTTTCCCCCAGAAACAGGCCTCATGAAGCAAATTTCCCTGGTTCTCTGGCAGTGGCTGATGTCCATAAATCTTTGTATGTCCATGCTGTTTGCTAAGCACACAGTGAGGACAGGGGTATCATGTGGGATTATTTGTGTACTAGTGATAAAAATCACGTTGATATGAGAAGAACACAGCACTTATCTCTTCCCATTCCTCCAACAGCTCCCTAGATTATTTTTGGTCTTTTATTTTTTTCTCTTTTCTCAAAAGGATTTTATTTTTTCACTGCCAATAGAAATTTCCATTACATAGTAGTGCCATTACATAGTAGTTGCTCTAAACTTGCTTGCCTTCAGCAGACCTGAGCTCAAGTTCACTGTGGAGGGGAACTTTATTTGCAGGACTGTAGTTTCTGAGTGCTCTTCCTAGAACAAACCACTTTAAATTTGCTGCCTGCCCCCAGAAAAGAGAAGGTGTCAGAAGAGTTCTGGAGGGGCTCCAGCAGTGCTTGCACATCCCGTCCCCACCACAGCTAGTGCAAATGCTGCATGGGTGCAGGGCAGTTGGAGGTTTCTGCCCAGTGAGCCCTTCATACAACGACTGAATCCTGAATTCTCAGCACTGCCACTGTGTGCAGTACCAGTGGTGTCTCCAGACACTTGTGCCATGCTGGGCAAGCCTGACACACAGACATTAGTGGCAGGGATGTATAATGCAACACAGCATAACCAGTGTCGCATCAAGGAAAAGTTCCAGGAGCAAACACGAGGACCAAAGTAAGGATGATGCAGTCTGCTTGCTTTATTCTTTTCCTGAAATGGCTGTTCTAGTGGCTTCATCCTGAACCCAAACCCTTAGACAATAAGCAATGCAAACCAAGTTCTGGAGGCGTGTAGAAACAGTAGGATTTAGGACTCAGCTCTAGAGAGATTCTGCAGTAGTTTGGTGAAAGCAAGCGCCCGGATAGCAAAGGGTGTTACAGGCATACAATACTCACTGCCTTCCCTGTGTGTCTTATGTCTACATATCTGTAGCAATTGGCTTTGGTTGCATCTCTGAACTTTGCCTAAAGCACGTAACACTCATGAATCTGCAAAATTGGAGTGGAAGTCTCCAGAGAAGAGGAATACCCAGGAGAATTTTAGTATTTCCTGCTTCCAATTGGGCTGGAACCAACACAAAACCAGCTATAACTGTATTTGGCTCTTGCATGCCTAGTCCCAGCCAAAAGGCAGGAAATTTAGAGGTATGTAAAGATGAAAAAAAAAAAAAAGATCGGAGATTGGGGTAAGGAACAGAGCTGAGCTTTTGAGAAACTAAAGAGGGGGGGAAGAGATTCAGCTGGGTCAGTTCGTATTTGTTTCTGAAGCATTTTGCTAACCTGCAGGGCTAGGTCCTCCCCTCTGCATGACACTTGGACTTTCTTACAAAAGAAGAATCCCTAAAGGCTAGATCTGGGGGCTTTGGCACTGTTTTATACCTCCCTGAAAGAGAATAAAACTGCCAAGTCAGGCTGGGATCTTGCTCAGAGTTTGTATTAATGAAATTATTTATTTAGCTGATAATAGTGGGCTTCCTGGGCTTGACTTTCCTTATATTCACACAAGCACTGTTTGGAGACCTCTACTGAATTCAGAGAAAAATGTAATCTTCTCACTGTTCCTCTGCAGACCTGGCAGCTGCAGAAAGGCCATAGCAACTGCATTATTACAGATCCATGAACAAATGCAGCATTTCAGACAGAAAACACCTATCAAGATGAACAGTGTGAACTTGCTTTGTGTGCACATCTGGAAATGAAGTGTTTAGATGTAGCGCTGCAGATTTTTGCTGTTTGTGACCTCCGTCACCAGCACATCAAACTTTATTTTGTCAATGGGAAAGCTGAATTTGTACATCTGTGTGGCATGAACACAGCGTCTCAGACTGCTGGCTTCACTTCAACTGCTTCACTGTTGCATGCAAAACAGAAAACTGACCCTTTTAACAGCAAGCACAATAGCAATCACAAGGCATCCCAAGCAGGTTGTAGCTAGTTACAGCAAGGTGGTCGTGCAGATTGCATGAAGAGCCCTGTGGTTGTGGTTTCACACTAGGAAATGAAGTGGCATCTCGTTGCTTTTAAGCTACATGTGACTGCAAAGCATTTAAGTGCAGCTCTTCCCTTCAGGTTTTGTCAAGCAATCAGTAGTTGGGGCTGGTGGGGTGCTAAGACTGCTGGGGAATTTGTTTCTCCAGCTGGGAGAGAAAGTGGGCAAGGAGGACTGCTCTGACCAATGCCACTGGTAGCCCCAGACACCTGTCACATGCTCAGTCCTGTGCCAGGGGGTAGCATGGTGGTGGACCTCTGCACAGCTCCTGCTCCTGGGTCTTCCCTTTCCACAGTCCTCGGAAAAGATGAGATGACTGATAGCTCTCAGCTGTTTGTGTGTTTTGGAATGCAGCTCAGAAATTTGGCCATCCTGCTCTAGTGAGTCAGACTACGTATATCTTGATAACTGGGGATGTTCATCGACTCCTGAAGAGAGGGAGTAATCTAATTAGGTTCTCACTAGTCATAAATTTGGAATGGTCACAGAAAATTCAAAAACCTGAGAATTTCCAACTGGGTTTCATATCCCTGGAAGATAACTCCCTAAATGTTTGGGTAATGATCCTCTAATTATATATATTTCCCTGAATCCATTTCATTGTGGGGTTTAAAACTTACAAAAATTAATCTTGAGTGACAGCTTGCTTTAGTTTTACTGCAGAGTCACCAAATAAAAACTCTTTTAAAACCTGCTCTAGTCCCAGTTCTTATCCACAAAGAACGGCCAAGCCCTATGAGTCTTTGACTACCAGGGGTTGAATTAAAAAGAAGCCTGTGTATATAAAAAAGGCCTTGTTTTTCAACTTACGCATAAAAGCATGAACACCCTTGGTTTAAACTTTCTGAGCCTCTTTTTCACAATGTGTTTACACTGTCATCCAAATGCTTAGACAGAAAAGCTTTCCCCCATGTCTGCTGCAGTCCTGTACCCCAGATTCACATTTCAGTAGAACATGGAATAACTCCTACTGCACATGCTACCAGACGACCCCATCTGCAGTTTTACTGCATTTCTGTCAAAGAAAATGGGCAATGGCTCTGCCTTCAGCTGTCTCTTTTTACTGGCTTCTTAACTTTGACATCTTTCACCACTTGAGGCTTAAGAGACTTCTTATACTTGAGAAAGGACAAGTCCAGGTCTTTTTTTCCATGAGCCTGTGCCATGCAGGTCCCACTTGGTTATCAAAGTGAGTGTTATGAAAGTTCAGCAAGGCTAAACACTGGTTAACTACTTACAGGCTTTTTAGGCTCAGCAAGTAAATCCTTCAACAGTTCTGCTTGTTTACTCTGATATCCTATTAGACAGGATAAGATTGGGGCTAGACAAGACGGGTTTTCACAATCCTATGCCTTTGCAAGCAGAAAATTTTGACCATTTAGGGTGCACTTCTTGCAAAGCCCAAGTGACATAGCCTCTTTATGCACAACAGTTTTTTTCCTTTCCAAAATCAGAATACAGTTGTGAGTGTAAAGAATCCTAAGGGCTAAAGCAATACAGTTAATAAATAACCATCTCACACCACTACATTCTCTGGAGTCAGGAAAGCAGGCTGGTTGGTTTTGCTGCTTCTCGTGGAACATCTACCTCCTTCTTCAGAGTACTGGGGGACCAGGGATACAGAACCAGATCTATTCATGGCTAGTGTTAAGGGGAAATCTGACAGGGGGATACGATGATCCCTTTGGCCCAAATCAATCTCACTTATACTCCAGTTTAATCCCTGTGTACCTTTTGACCAAATAATTTTTGGTCCAGCAAGAGCTAGGAAGCCCTTGATTTAGACACGGCAATGGAATTGAGGTCAAATGAGGATTTTTTTGGCCATGAAGTTTAGAAGTGAAATCCTTACCGGGATTAGGCAAATTGGCATTGACAAGAAATATCCGTCAGCAATCTTGCTTCCCTTTCAACGGGGAGTGTCCTTGGGCCTGGGCAAAAGATTTTCAAGTTCTAAGGACAAGAAGGAGAGGGTTTCTGCAATCTCACTAGTATCTATAGTGTTTCTTTGGCATTGTGAAATCTGTGGGTATGCACTGAGAATGAATTATCACTTTTGCTCATTATATCCCACTTTCAGAATTTGCCAGTGCTCCACACACTCATTAATCTCTGAATCATCCCAAAATCAGAATATTCAGATCCTTTCCTGTAGCATGCAACTTGACCTGAGCATTGCACCTGTTACTTTTGCAGCTCACTCCATGTCATTGCAACTCTCAGCTGGAGTCAAATTCTGTTGAAGACAATCCATGGATTCGTATGCTTCAACTATTCTGCTTAAGAATATGGCCTTCCTTCCTTCCCTCCTTCCCTCCTTCCC
>NW_010390007.1:38111-38393 GCF_000710305.1 Buceros rhinoceros silvestris | reverse complement strand
GGGGGCAGGGGCACTCGAGCGGGAGGCGCCGCCGATGGTTGTAAATTAGTTTGTGGGTAGACCGTAAAAGGGCTCTTTCCGCTAGTTCCCGCTGCCCGAATCTCCGCCAGCTGCTGGGCCAGGCCCTTATCAGGGGGAGGCTTTGCATTCCAAAGTAATTTATTACTCTGGCATGTTTTTTTAACATCTCTGTGTAGAGATAAACGACTAAATTTTTCTACAACTGCAGGGAGCATGTCCGTCTGAGGCTGTAGCCCCGCAGGGGGGTTCGCGGGGGGGGTG
>NW_010390007.1:37423-37927 GCF_000710305.1 Buceros rhinoceros silvestris | reverse complement strand
GTACGCTAAAAGCCACATTCAAGGGGGGGATCAAAGCCGTTTTGCCGAGACCATAAAAGCATTCGTTTGAGCTCATAATCATCGCATTTCACTCCCCTATGCTTCAACAAGGCTTTCCATGTCGAAAATACTAAATCTTCCTCTCGAGTCGACTGGGACTGTCCCATAGTTTTTTTTTTTTTCTCTTTTTTTTTTTTCATTTTTATTTTTCCCAGCGGTAGCCTGCTTCCCAGGCGTAATAAATCACTCGCTTCCCAAGCGTATATAAATCACTGACCTGTTTTCCAGGCGTTAGAATTCTTTGGTCCGGACCAAAAAGCAGCTTCCTCTGCTGTTTATCTCCTTGCCGGTTTCCGCCCTACTGCAGTGTCCCTGCGGTCCAATTCCCTGCAGCCGACTTCTCTGCAGTCTCGTGTGTTGGAGAGCCATCAGTTGTAGCCCGACTCCCTGCTGTTTCGCTCGTCAGGGGTCACCAGTTGTAGGGGGAAATCATATGTCGCAAAG
>NW_010390007.1:28827-37158 GCF_000710305.1 Buceros rhinoceros silvestris | reverse complement strand
AACTGCGCAGCTTCTTCCTTATCACATCTATTTATAGTTTCTAAGTTATCTTACGTACTACGGCTGGATTGGTTTCAAGTTCACTGTCTTGTCCACAGATGAGCTGGCTCTCCAATCACTCATTGACACAACCTCTCTGCCTCCTCCGAAATAAAACACACCTCCTGCTGCTGACTGACAGCAGGCTTACAGGGCTGCTTCCTGGACCGGGCGGGGGGTCATGCCCACGAAGAACAAATCTTACTCTCCTCGGACCTCACAGTTCAGTATACGCTGTCATTTTTTTCTGCGTTTCTGTCTTTTCTATGAAAAGCTCCTAGGACACAAACTATTTTTCAAGGTAGATCCCACCCTTTCTCTAAGTAATGCAGCAGTTGAGGGACCGGGCTATGCCATTCCTGAAATTCTTCCAGGAAGAATTTGGCTGCGTAACGAAAACCCATCCTGGGACATTTGTGGGCCTGCAGACTGCTGTCTACTTTTCCCTTCTTGCTCTCTGCTATGCTGGGGGCAATAGTTCCACCTGTATCTTACTCTCTAATACACTGCTAACAGGTTGAAGGATTTTTAAACTAGATGTTGGATGAGTCAGTCTCTTCTAACCTCAGGTAGGTTTTCTTTTCCTTTGTTTTAGAGGGCACAGTAGCATCTCTTCTAAACCTATATTATGCTTTCATTATCAAATTCCTACCTGAGCCCCATCCAGGCCTGTTTTCTGGGTGCTATTCCTTGTACTAGCTGCAATGTACCCCTGCTCCCTGCTGAGGCAGCGTGATCTGAACCAGCAGTTGAGATACCATGGGAAGACACTATGCTGTACCCACCCTGCACTGCTTCTTCTCTCTTCTCTGTGTCCAGTGGCACCTCGCCAGCTGATTGCTCTCCCAAGTGGTAGCTAGCAATACCTAGCTATCACTTACAGGAGGATTCGGGAATGGAAATGATCACGTGCCTTAAGAGACAAGATACTCAACTACATCCTCCAGAATGAAATTCTGTATGGTGACTTCAGATCAGCTGAAGGGCACTAAGGAGTGAGACAGACACAAACACTCTGGACTCCCACTCATAGTAAAGCACTGTTTTACTAATCATCTGAATACTAATGTAATATTTGTGATGTTATAACAGCCAAAGAATTATCAATTCCCTGGAAGTTTTTAAAAGCTGTGCCTACCATCCTATTAATAACTATGCAGGCAAAAAATTAACAAATAAAATTTTTAAAAATATGGGGAGTTTGGTACTAATGTAAAGAACTGAACACTTGGCAAGAACACTTTCAAGTGATGCTGTTACATTGTAGCCAGATATCCTTTAGCAGGTAACAGCAGTACAGAAAAATAAGGAAATGAAAACATAGATCCCTAGGGGGAGGAACAAAAAGGTTGGAAGGCACTTCTGCTAGCTGTATATTATGACTTCCTTTTCCCAGCAGGGCTGGCTTCAAAGTTAGGTCTGATTATTCAGGTAGAATTGTGGCACACTGTTTTTGGAGATTTCCCAGCCTCCATGCACAACCCTTGCCAATGGTGGACCACCGTCACGGGAAGAATTTCTCCCCTTTGCCCAACAAGTTATCCCTTGGTGCAATTTATGATTGCAGCCTCTTGACCTTTCACTTTGCACCTCTGTGAAGAATCTGTCTCTGTCTTCTCTACAACCACCCTCTAGGTCATGGAAGACTGAAATTAGTTCCCCCAACACCTGAGCCTTCTCTGATCCAGGCCAAACCAGCCCATCCTCCTCGATCTCCCCTTTGAATGTCATTTGCTCCAGCCCCTGACCACAGAAGAAGGTGGCTCTTCTTCTGCTGGATGATCTCCCGTTTGTCCTCATCCCTCTTGTACTGGGTAGGCTTAAAGCTGGATCCAGGATATTTCAGAAATCCAGCCTCATGAGTGCTGAGAAGAGAAAAATAGTCACTTCCCCTGACTGCTGGCTGTGCTTTGTAGCGTGGCATGTGTTTGAGGGTAATTCCAAGATGCATTTGTACCATTTCTCTTGAAATGGCACTTGTGTTATCTGGATTTCCACTTTTCCTTCTGTTATTGGTTTGCCTTTGAAGGACCTGTAGGCTTCAATTTTTTTTTTTTTTTAATTTTCATTTAAACTTGAGAAGTCTGTATTTCTTATACACTTTCTTTATGCATTTTTTTTTTCCAATTAGGTCACTTGCCAAATATTTCATCTCTACTCAGATGTTTTCACCAAAATGGCAAAAATATATATTTCAAGTACCTATACTCTAGTCATTTATTTTTTTATACTACTCAAGAATTTTTAAAATTGTAGAGAAGGAGGTGAGAGAAAGAATGTGCACAGAATCAGAGGCACGCATGTATGTATATACAGGCAGCACGATACTTATTTTGAGCTTTTTTTTTCTTCTTAAATACAATGATTTATTGGCAAAATTTCAGGTAATCCCATAATCCCACTGTGAAAATAAACTGGAAATACTAGGATGCTGCTACAGGAAAAAACAAAATAAATTAATGTAGTGTTTAATAGTACTTTTATGTTTCTATTTTCAACAAGCAAAATATATATGCATTTTGGATTTTTCTTTCTAAATGCTCCGTCTGGCATATTTTTCATGTTTTTATTAAATAATGTTCATTAAATATGCTCTACATGGAGGAAATGCATTATCTATTTCCTCATGCTTACAAAAACATAGGCTTCTTTATACTGTATACATTTGATATTTATTTTATGGCTGGTTAGAAATGTTTCTTTGTACTACTGTGGCAAATATGTAAAATAATAAACCAGGAGACAAATAAAATCTTAGGCTTGTGTCAAAATAACCTGAGGAAAAACTGAATACGTGTTCAAATGATAGTGATAATTTTTGCAGGTACGACAAGTATTTGTCCCATATTATATTAACTACTGTAATAATGTGCGAAGTGTGTTGAACAAAGTAATCCTAACAAGCAATCTAGAATATTTTTCTATTTTTCCAGGCTTTCTAGGAAAAGGGGTGGAGGGTGGTGTAGGTAAAGCACAGCTAGAGAGTAATTATTCAATTTCCTTTTTTCTTCAATTAAAAACCTTTGGAATGATTACTATTATGGCAAATGTGGAAATCTATTTCTAGCTTTTGAAATACAATACTTTTTGAAATATTTTTGCTTTGTCTTATAGTTAATTCCCAATTTGATATTATAACATTTTTATTGCAAGGTAGAACCTCAAGATTTTCTTCAGTTGGAAAAGGAGATTAGTGAAATCACCATCTTGATAACACAACTAGGATTCTGTGTATATACTCTGTTAAGAGTGTACCAAAACCAGAAAGTTACAAAATTCATATCCACTTGTTTCATAATAGGGAACCGAAGCTTTTAACTTTTTCTGCTGAAGCAGGCATATACTTTTTAGTAACTAAATAAATATAAACTTTTTTTTTTTGTGAGATTTTTAGAAATCTTATTGCAGAAATGGAGAGGGAAGAGGTAAGACATTTACATAAACCCCAACCTTTTATTTTTAGAGTCTTTAAATTACCAATTGTCTACAACTTTACTTAAGATTATTGTTGTTTATAGTTTTAGTTGTCCTGGCTAATGTGTCCTGTACAGTGTAATACCGATGCTTCCAGTGTGCAGCTGTTCATATGATTAGAAAAAAATCTTGGTTGCCTGAAGTTGATTAAAAAAGAAGTTTACATCCTGACTTCCAATCAACATCATTACCAGAAAATTAAAAGCCATCTGGTCTGCAAGGCCTGACTGGAATTCTTACATTTGAATTGCCTTACCATGTTGCACAAATTAATTTTTAATTTCTTTCAGTCCCTTCCTGGAGAAAATTAAAATAATGAGGAAAAGAAGTCTTACCTCCATTTCAGTAGCCTTGTTTCAGCCTGGAACAACTGTAGATATTGAAACAAAAATACAAAAGTATTAAAAAATTATACTTCCAAGCTCTTAAAGAGTAGTTATTGTCATGGCTGTGCTAAAATGAGACAGATCTCCATGTCTCTGTTAGTAGGAAATAATATATACTCAAGACATTTATTTTCAGTAAAATGAAAGTAGCAACTTAAAAGACATTAAAGATCTAACATTTCCTGTAAGGAATTGTAACATGCTTTGTAGTCACCATACCCGCAGTTCAAGTTAGGAGTACAAGGGCTAACTATGAACTGCTGCTGAATTGAACACTAGTCCAACGTTTCTTACAAAAATGACTCAATATGTAATTTTGTATGCTGAGTAACTTGAAAAATGCAATCTATTTTAACGGAATTTGTATGAGAAAGAAACATGGGATTTAATTAACTCTTTTTACTGCTTTCTCCCCCTTCTTTTCCCCCGAATTATTTGTGTTAGGTCAGTTGCCAATGTACTTCCAGTGGTAGGACTTGACTGCACTCATTTGGAGTGGCTATATCTTTCTTGTAACAGGGAGCCTAGAACATGACACAGCACTCCAGATGTGCTTTCACTAGGGCTGCGTAGAAGGAAAGGATCACTTCTCTTGACACACTGATGGTGCACTTCTTAATGCTGCTCGGCATGCTCTTGGCCTGATCCTCCTCCACTGAGTTTAAGTCCTACTTGTTTCAGGACTCCCCTCTGGTCTGAGGTTCCTGGGTTTCCTGAAGGCCAGTCTTACCAGTAATGACCAAGGTGACAACATCCAGTGATTTAGTGTTTTCCCTGTCCTTTGACATAAAGTCTCCTGATCCATTCAGCAGCAGACCCACATCTTCCTCTCGCTGCTAATGTACCTGTAGAAGCTTTTCCTCTTGCCCTACAAATCCCTCACCAGATTCAACTGCAGATGAGCTTTGCAATACTCGATCTTCATCAGGGGTTTTTTCTTCATCCATGCTGGCCTCCTGCAACATCTGCTTGATTTCCCCTTTGTTGGCATGCTCTGTCCTTGATCTCGGAGAAGGTGATCCTTGGAAATCAACTAGCTTTCTTGGACCCCTCTTCTCACCAAGGCTGTATCCCATTCCTAGCAGATTCCCTAATAGGCCAAAGCCTGCTCCCTGAAAGTCATAGAATCATAGAGTGGTTTGGGATGGAAGGGACCTTCAAAGGTCATGTAGCCCAACACCCCCTGCAGTGAGCAGGGACACCTCCATCTAGATCAGATTGCCCAGAACCTCATCCAGCCTGACCTTGAATGTTTCCAGGGAAAGGGCATTGTTCTGGTTTGAGTTAGAACAGAACTAATTCTGTTCAGTGATTTTTCTCTTCAGTTAAGTCTCTTCTAACTTACTGCACTTTCTGAAGTTAATGGCATACTTGTGTAGATGGTGTCTGCGGGAATTGGTGTGCAGAAAGGCTCTTGTTTATACTTCCTGTTGTGAAGACCAAGGTCTCTGCTCAATCTTGTGTAGTGTACCACATTGGGGGTGCAGTAAGTTAGAGGCCACACCTGCTGGAAGGAACAGACAAGACAGGTGACCCTAGACTGTCCAGCAAGGTGTTCCATCCCATATATGTCATATTCTGTATAAAGCCGAGGGTCTTGCTCTCTCTTGTTGTCATCTTCAATGGCTGGCATCTGAGTAGGACTCTGTCTGTTCTGCCTTCAATCCCAGCCCCTGCATTCCTGAATCCACTTCTGCATCTGGTTCCCACTTGCTGCTGAATCCAGCCTGTGCCTTCCACAGCGTCTGCATCCTGTCCCTCTGGCACATCAAGTGCACCACTCAGCTTGGTGGTGTCTGCAAACTTGCTAAGGGTGCCCTCAATCTCAGTGTCTGTCATTGATGAAGATATTGAACAGGACTGGTCCCACTATGGACCCCTGACCAACACTACTCATCACTGATCTCTATCTGGACACCGAACTATTGACAACTACCCTCTGGATGTGATCATTTTTCCATAAAACAGTCAAATCCATCTCTCTCCAATTTAGAGGGAAGGATGTTGTGGGGAACTGTGTCAAAAGCTTTACAGACATCCAGAGAGATGACATCCATAGCTCTTCCCTTGCCACTGATGCAGTCAGTTCATCATAGAGGGCCACTAAGTTGGTCAGGCAGGATTTGTCCTTGGTGAAGCCATGCTGGCTGTCTTGAATCACCTCCCTCTCCTCCATGTGCCTTAGCATAAGGAGGAGGTTCTGTGATCTTCCCAGGCACAGGGGTGAGGCTGACAGGTCAGTAGTTCCCAGAGTCCTCCTTTCTACCCTTTTTAAAAATGGCTGCAATGTTTTTCCCTTTTTGCAGTCACCAGATCACCTCCCTCTCCTCCATGTGCCTTAGCATAAGGAGGAGGTTCTGTGATCTTCCCAGGCACAGGGGTGAGGCTGACAGGTCAGTAGTTCCCAGAGTCCTCCTTTCTACCCTTTTTAAAAATGGCTGCAATGTTTTTCCCTTTTTGCAGTCACCAGGGACTTAACCTGACTGCCAGGACTTTTCAAATATCATGGAGAGTGGCTTGGCAACTACCTCAGCCAATTCCCTCAGGACTTGGGTATGCATCTTGTCAGGTCCTGTAGACTTAATGTGTGTTCAGATTCCTCAGGTGGTCAGGAACTTGATATTCTCTTCCAGCGGGAGGGACTTTGCCCCCCTGGTCCCATTCTTTTGGAGTCCCATTCTCCATCAGCTCAGGAGGTGTAAGAAGAGAGTTTATCAGTGAAGACAGAGGCAAAAAATCTGTTGAGTATGTCAGCCTTCTCCTCGTCTCTTGTAACCACTCATGTTCATCAGAGGCTGTATGCTCTCTTTGACCTTCCTTTTCTGATTGACATACCTGTAAAAGTTATCTTTGCATAACTTCCGAGTTCAGCTCCAGCCATGCCTTCACCTTCCTTACCCCACCCCTACACAACTGGGCAGTGTCCCCATACTCTTCCCAGGATACCTGTCCCTGCTTCCACTGCCTGTGCTGTTCCTTCTTGCCCTTTAGTCTCACCAGCAGGTCTTGACTCAGCCATTCTGGTCTGTTCCCTTCCCTACCTGATTTCTTAAGCCTGGGAATTGACAGCTGTCACACTCTGTGGAAAGTGTCTTTAAAAATCTGCTTTCTTGTTCCTGAGGACCATTTCCTGGGGAGCCTTAATGACTAATTCTTTTAAGACTGGGGATTTTGCTTTCCTGAAATTCAGAATCCTGACTTTTCTCTTGGCCTGACCCATATTCTTCAAGACTGTGAACTCCACCAGTGTGCGGTCACTGCAGCTCAGGCTAACTCCAATCTCGATATCACGAATGAACTCACTTGCATTGGTTACCATCAGGTAGAGTATATCATCCCCTCTGGTGGGGCTATTACCTGGCTTAAGAAGTTATCCTCTATGCACTCCAAGAGTCTCCTGGATTACCTAAAGCTCCCTGTGCCTTTTCTCCAGCAGGTGGTGGTTTTGGTGGTTGAAATCCCCAGCAGGATTAAGACATCAATAGGTTCTCCATGATCAAGTGGCCTATAGTAGACAGCAATCACAAGGTTCCCTTTGTTGCCTCAGTCTCTAGTTCTTACCCATAATCTTTCAACCTGCTCATGGCTCGTCTTCAGGGACAGCTCTTCACACTCTGTCCACTTCTTGACACAGAGGGCAATGCCTCTACCCCTCCTTCTTTCCCTGTCCCTTCTGAACAGCCTGTAGCCATTGACAGCCACAGTCCAGTCATGGAATTCATCCCATTAAGTTTCAGTAGTGGCAACGAGGTCATAGCTTTCTAGCAGCCCATTGGCTTCCAGCTCCTCCTGTTTGTTGCCCGCGCTGTGTGTGTTGGTGTAGAGGCACTTCAGCTGGGCTGTTGGCTATGTGACCTTTTTAAAGGAACACACCTTAATTCCTTTGAGGTATTTCAATGGTGGTTCCCTGTTGGCTCAGTAGCCCCTGGCTCATCTCTGTTAAGACTTCAAGTGTGCTGCAGTGCCCCCAGCACAATGGTTAGTTCTAAAAAATTTAAATTATTAGTTCTAAGGAATGTAAGTTTATAAGGAACCATGGTCTAAACCCCTAAATTTTGCATTGAAGCAGCTTGTGCACTAACACAAATTCCTGCCTGCTAACATGTCGGTGTTGTGAGTAGCAACCTCAGCAAACAGGATGTAAAGCAGTGTAATACTGCTGACACCTGTTTCTTCTTTGGATACTGCCCAAGTGGTTTTTAAACTTGTAAAAGATATATAGCCTGCTATGTCTTCTGAGTTGTCACTGCACTGCATGCCTTAGCCCGAACCTCGAGGTTTTTAGAGCAGCTAGCATAAACTGAGTGTATTCTTCAACTGAAGGAAGGCTGAAAAAATGTAAATCTTGTTTCATAGCATGTATTCATAGCATTTCTCTAGAAAGAAGTTAATTTAAGTATTTCAGGTTTGGGGGACTACAGAAATGATGGGG
>NW_010390007.1:26670-28527 GCF_000710305.1 Buceros rhinoceros silvestris | reverse complement strand
TCTTTCCCAGGGAGTGTAGTAAAAGGACGAAGGGTAATGGTTTTAAACTGAAAGAAGGTAGATTTAGATTAGATATTAGGAAGAAATTCTTTACGGTGGGGGTGGTAAGACAGGTTGCCCAGAGAAGTTGTGGATGCCCCATCCCTGAAAGTGTTCAAGGCCAGGCTGGACAGGGATTTGAGTAACCTGGTCCTGTCACTGCCCATGGCAGGAGGGATGGAACTTAATGATCTTGAAGGTCCCTTCCAGCACAAACCATTTCTATAAAATAATGGTGGGGATCATGAAATATACCACTGGAACAAAACTGTGTGTTGTGCATCATGCTTGCCTTTAAAACCTATTGTTAAATATTGTTTGGTAATATTCTTCAGTTTGTCATGTCTCTTTTTGCCAAAATATGAAAAGATCTTTCAGCAGCAATTAGTTGTTAATGTATAATGAAAGTGTATTACATATGTTTTATAAACAGCACAAAAACACTGTCAAGGTATAATTTTCACTTGTAGTTTATATTGCAAAACCCAAATTCTGCCATGAGTGATATTTTTACTGCATCAAGTATATATTAAATGCATGGCATCACTTACACATTAAAATATTTTTATCACTTACTAATCAAAGTATCTTTGCCTCCCTAGATTGTTTGGGTTGCATCATAGAACTTCCTTGTTTGAGGAGGTTGTAGTATCTCTTTATGTTTACCTTGGTTTTTTTATCTGATAAATGTGTTAAAAAAAACCCCCACCAAACATACAGTGTGAGTGTCAATGTGTTGATCATTACATTAGATGATTAATCAATCATTAGCAGAACACTGACTCTTTCTCTATACCTGTAACCGTAGGGTAAATCCTGTACTCAATGCATCTGCTCAAAGGATACACTAGTTGGTGTGACAGAATTGTGTTTATTTGCCATAGTATTAAAAAAATCAAGTAATGAACAAACTCACAAATACTCTGTTTCCACCAAATTTCTTTCTAGAAATCAGATAATAATGTACCTCAAAGTGTTTAGTTTTGAAAAGTGAGAATAAAAATGTAAGCTTTATATGACTCTCAGGGATAAATGGCCTTTGCTGTATGCCCATGCTGTAGAAAGTTTATTGCTTGGGCTGGTGGTTTGTATACAATGGTGCTGCTATGCTGAAATACAGATAGATGTACAGAGTAATGAATTCAAATCAGTTTAAACTGCATTAATGTATCTTCTGGAATTCTAACTGATACAGCCTTCAGATCTTTCATAAATTTACTAAATGATTTTTAGTCATGACTAAATACTTGATAAGAACTTACTAATTGTGAAGTACTGTTCATTTGTCTCAATCTAGTGCTCCATGAAAGAAAGAGACTTGGTTGGTTTTGAGTTTTCACTCACTTTTGCTGCAGCTGTTGTCAGAAATTGATCCATTAGGCAAGATTCATTTCACTTTTGAAGTGTTTCTTATTGAAAATAAAGTATTTTCAATATGTGAAAACATAATTTCCGTTCTTATGGCTGAAATATGTCATATGACCTTAGCGTTCACATTTATACATATTTTCTTTACAACACGGGCACGAAGAAGAATCTGCATATTGAAGCCATTCGTAAATATATGCTTCTGCTCCACTAAATCTCTCTGGAAATTTTAGAACTCTTTGCTGCACATATGATTTTCTAAGGGTATAGTTGCAATTTTTGTCCCTCTGTTCCTCGTTTCTACCATGGGGATGATCAAAGATCCATATAACACAATGCAATTTTGAACATAATTATATTCACGTATGAAATTGTGATTCAACAGTAACAGGAAAGTAAATAGTTTACATAGGCTGTACAGTTAAGGAAAGGGCAAGAGAATGGAACAAT
>NW_010390007.1:777-26597 GCF_000710305.1 Buceros rhinoceros silvestris | reverse complement strand
TGAGAGAGAATGGAGAAATTAAAGATGACTTCAAATAGGACATACATTAATCAGAGTGTGCATGAAAAGCTAATATATAAGGTATATTACAAATCAAATTGTCTCATTTGCTAACATAAGTATTTGAAGCTTATTAAGTACTCCCTTATTGTTCATATGTGTTGAGATGTGATCTTCCAGTAATATAGTTTTGTAAAAATGAAACATTTTATAAAATATGTTTATGAATTGCCAACCGAATAGGCTGGTTATGACTGACCACCAGAGACTTGCAGTACAGCTCATCATATAAAGGAAGATTTTTTTCTGCTAGAAAAATCTTTTCAGCTTCTGTGCAGAAGCTGATGTAATAACACTAATTATTAAGAGCTAAATTTTGCATTCAGTTACCTCTATGCCCAGATATTTTTTCCAGTAGAATTATTATATACCTGCATATATATGTACAAATACAACACAACCTGGATTGCATTACTTAATTTGGATGTTGCTAAAGAAAATTCACTAGTTATGATAACAGGAGGGTGCATTTCACATCCTTGGAAGGAAGCCAAGGCAATATCACAGAAGACCTTCTACAGGAAGAATATTTGTAAGGAGAGGAGTGTGAACTTCAGTTAGCTCCTTTTTTCCAAGCCTGCAAACTGGTGGTGAAGTTTTCCCTCTGCATCTTTGAAAATAGGAAGAGTAACTTCGACAACTTGTTACCTGGTTGTATGATGTTGCATCAGTGCAAATTAATTGAGGGCCAAGGAATGGTGACCTCATACCACACCACAAACTCTGATAAATAAATGAGTAATTCTAAAATTCAGATGAACAACCCCCCTTTCCCCTATTTTCTGTAGTGAGTAAAATTAAAGCAAATTCATAAAACCAGACTATACTACATGGATTGGAGTTTAAACTTCATTTGCTAATTTGCTAAATTTGCTAAGATTCACATTTGAAGAGAGTAACAGAAGCTAAATGCAATTGTTGTCATAGCTATGGAAATGTGGCCAGTATATCTGTGGACCCTCCTGCTGGAATAGAATGTGTTCTCTGAAGAAGCAGGTAGTTTGTCTTCTTAGGAGATGTTTTAACAGGGGAAGAAAAGTAAAATAAGAGCCCTCAAGTGTACAGAATCAATGTGAACATGAAGGAATGTAAAATCTTTCTGCTTTTCCCATCAAATTAGTACAGTATGAAGAAATATATAAGAAATGTTTCAAAAAAGACTGGGTGTTCTCTGATGTACCACCTTGGAGATAGGTCTTATTCCATGGATATGCTTGGGAAAGGGAAGAATAAATTTGTTGATTTTATCAAGTGTGTTGTGCAGCTTCAGCTGGTACTGTTTCTCTTTGAAGTTACACGGTAAACTAAGTAAACACAGTAAACTTAGTAAACTAAGATTTTGCCTAGCTCACTTGACTTCAGGGGAATAAATCTGGAGATTAATGTGGTCTTCTAATTTCATTGAGTTATCCTTCCCTGAAATTTGTGCTCCATCTGAATGGCTTTATTGGGCCTACATAAAATTTCAGTGCCTCCTTGGATGCGATTTATCCATTATACTCATTTTGTTCAGATATCCACATGGCTCTGTTCCACTGACAGTCCAGCTGCCTTGGACTGCGCTCAGTTCTTTCTCAGTCGGTGCCATGTAGTGGAACTCTGTTTTGTAAGTGCTTTAGACACTTTTCCTCACAGTACTGTATTTAATATTCTGCACTACCCTAAGTATACTGGTCTAAAAGCTAGTCCCGAACAGAGGCTAGGATTCTGCAAATACGACTTCTGAAGTTTTCGAGATGGACAAGTGTGTTTTCTGCTTCTCCAACTGTTGTTCCAAATGTAGGTTCTTTACCAGGTGTGCAAAAAGCAATCCACATGCCAGTCGAGATACTTGTTTTACTCCAGTTCTGCTGAGAACAGGGTGCTAGGTGATAATTGCCAAGCTGAGACACGTTTTGAGAAGTAAACTGGGTCTTACATACAAAATAAGAACAAAGAAGATACTACAGTAAAGTAAATGATTGGTTAGTAACTGTCATTCCTAACTTTACGTATGAAAGCAGAAATTTACCATTCTGTGTCTCAAGGCTCCTGCTGTCTTTGTCTTTAAGATTAGGTCAGCACCCCATAGATCTGATTTTACTCCCACCTATTCATCAAATACATAAGCCCACCTGGTTGTGGAATCTTTGTTGACTGTTAACTCTTTTCTTCTGACAACACAACTATGCATTGTAAAAGCACTGACTTTTAAACATTTCTTTTAAAGACAATTGCCTATTTAAAAACCATTGTCTCTGTAGGTTCCATAACTGAAGAGAAGAAAATTTCAGTGTTGACTCCTTTGATGCTCTGGAATCATAGGAGGATAAGGGTTGCAAATACGCTGTTGTAACATCAAGCTGTTTTAACAGGAGGGGCAATTAAAATAACCATCAAAACAGCGTGAATTCAGCCTTGACTGTGCTGGACCTATGTATGTGTGCTGAGATGTATCACTTTGCAGGTGGTATGGTTTTGTGGGAGGGGCAGAGTACATGACCTTTGTACGCAGCAGAAAAACATCTGTTCCCAACAACATCACCACAAGCATTACTGTCACATTGTTTTATCTCCCTCTTGCTCTGGGTTGCCTTTATGAGGGACAATGGGCTTTGCTTGCAAGCATTTTCCATTCTTGAAGCTGTGCAAATGCGAAGATATGAGGGCTCTGGAAAACACATATTTAGAAAATGAACTGGCAGAAGTACCTACTACCTTGGCAGAGCACCAAAAAATTAAGGCATTTACTGTGAAGAAGTGCAACAGTTGCTTTCAGTTTGTGTTGTATAGAAGCCAAGGACCTCCACCTTGTTTGTGTTCTACTAGCATTTGGGAAAAAAAAAAATCTGTACTCAGTGGAAGTGAAAACAGGTAATCTGTCTACTTTAGTCTCTATTCAGTGCTTTGTGGCAACAGTTTGCTGTTTCTTTCTAATGCATGACTCGGAGCATGACAGAAATTTGAGCAGCAGCTTTGCTTAAACCTGGGTGGGAGCCGGAATGGGTTCCCTTTTTACTCATTCGTGGGTATTCAAGCCTGACTTCCCCTGGCCTTCAGACAGATCAGCTGGCCTTCTGCTTTTGAAATGGAAGGTGAAGGTCTTGTTAGAATAAAGAAAGCAGAACAATTCTTGACCAAAGCGCTGCATTCATGTTGGAGGGGTAAATTGCTGATTAATAGGTTACTCAACATGCTAATTAGTACAAGTTTTCCTTTTCCTAGGAGGAGAGACACTGACCACATGCCTTACTACTGGTTATTGAAGTCATTAAACATCTTCATTTACTGTTTCATGAAAACACTTTTGAGATTTTTTGGTATTTGTTAGAATATTAAATTGTTTAAGCAGATACAAATTCTATTGTATGATATATTGTTTTAATTTATGCCACTGCTTGTGTTAGAATAATCTTGGCCTTTAACTTACTAATTCTGCATGAAGTGGCTATTTGTAATGTTTTAGTCACCATACTCATGTTTTTAATTGAAAATCTGATCGTATTTTTAATTCTTTACTGAATGAATGAATTAATTAAAATGGTAAGTGTAGTGCTTTTTTACTGTGTTTAACAGCAATTGTGCCGGACCTGCTAAACACAAATTAAATCAATCTGTCACTGCACCTGCTCAGACAGATTTTATTAAGAAGCAGAAGTTCAGTACCATTTTATGAATGACCTTGAAAATAATATTTTGAATAAACATACATTAATTTTATAAATTGCTCAAAAATTCCGCACTTGAACTCTATTTTCAGCTTCAATGGATGCCTTGCAAGAAGAAAAATAAACATTCAGAATAGGGAAGTGTAATAGGAGGTTTAGTTTTTGCATGTAACCTGTATGTACATGCTTTTTGCAAATGTTAACTTCAGGATGAAAACCCCAAATTATGAAAGTGGTAATTAGTAAAAACTCAGAAAGCAAGAGAAGGGAGATGAAAGAGGAAAAGCTTTAGAAGATCTATTCAAAGAACTTTAAGGATTGGTTGACAAGAATTACTGAGTGCTGTTAACCGAAAGGTTGGTGGTTCAAGCCCACCCAGGGATGCCAAAATGTTGCGGTTTGAAAAGGGGGGCTGTTCCCCCACCGAAAGCAAAATGCGACGGAATAGTGTGTTGGCTGTGGAAACCTGCAAAAGCACACACAGGAAACTTTTGATGCTCGTTAACGTGCTGATAAGCCGTTAGCGAGCTCATTAAATCTTTAGTCGGGCAGAGGATATGATAACACACAAGCTACATATATGAGCAATAGGAACAGAAATGTTTAATAATGCAGACGCCCTTGAAGTTAAACCGGACTGGGAAAGGGAGAGAAAGAGATGGAAGGGAGAATAAATAAAAGTGTACAGTTACATATAAACTCTCCCGATCGGAACGATCCTCTGCTTACAAACTCCACCCCACAATGGCTCACCACGCCGGACAGGGGGGGAGGAAAATGTCCGCCCGTAATCTGTCCATTGCCTGACGAACAAGCTCGATAATGGGTTCTCCTGAGGCAAACCTTATATGCAATTAAAACATAGTCCTTTTCTCCTATGGGGTGGCTGTAGAGAACTTCATTTCTTTGCCAAGGAATGCTTCTTCCAGACTCCCCCCCCCACACACACACACGCATCTGCGCCGCACGCCGGCCAAGCACCCGGACTGGGAAAGGGAGAGAAAGAGATGGAAGGGAGAATAAATAAAAGTGTACAGTTACATATAAACTCTCCCGATCGGAACGATCCTCCGCTTACAAACTCCACCCCACAATGGCTCACCACGCCGGACAGGGGGGGAGGAAAATGTCCGCCCGTAATCTGTCCATTGCCTGACGAACAAGCTCGATAATGGGTTCTCCTGAGGCAAACCTTATATGCAATTAAAACATAGTCCTTTTCTCCTCTGGGGTGGCTGTGGAGAACTTCATTTCTTTGCCAAGGAATGCTTCTTCCAGACTCCCCCCCCCACACACACACACGCATCTGCGCCGCAGGCCGGCCAGGTCACGTCTTAAGGGAATATCTTCCAATTCTGCTGCGCATAGGGGCCTCCTGCATCCGCTGCAGAGATAAGGGGTACCGCTGGGTCCATCCATCAGGGCAAGACAGTTCATTAGACCACCCCCTGCTGGGAATCGGCAGAAAACGGAGAAGGTCCTACCCATTTTGCAGAAGGAGTCTTTTACTGCTTCAGGGAAGTAGCAGGTCCTGGACGTGTCTTTCTCTCCTTGATAAAGGTTTCCAGCCCGGGGGCGTGAGATTCAGGAGTCCTGTGCGGCATATCTGGGAAAGCTGCAGCATGGACAAGATAGAGAGGAGGGCAGATAGAGCAGAGGGGGAAAGCAAGCTGGCAAAATGGCGTCGAATCTTCCAACACACCCCCTTTTATGAGCTCATTCCGGAGAGGTGTGTCCTCCTTCCCAGAAGCTTGGGAGAACCACAGCTCTCTGGGAAGAAGAAAGCCAGACAACAGGAGAGCACCTGGTTCCTCCATGTTGAACCCGGGACACTGCCAGTGGTTATTTAATGTATTTTGACTGCTCCAGTCTTAAGACGTGCATAGTCTTTGTGCTGGGCCGTATATTGAAAAATGCTGAAATCATATTCTTAGCCTACTGCATCCATGCCAAGCTTGTCTGATACCTTTTTTTCAAGAATTCTTCACACTCACGTCTTAATGTACTGTAACCGTACAAACCTAAGGCTATCCAATAGACTTAGCTACAGTGACTATGTCCTATTACAACTTGAGTAGATGTGAAGTATAGAGAGAGAGGTTAAAAAAGCTAGAAGGTTAAAAAAGCTAGAGGTTAAAAAAGAGGTTAAATGCTAGATGGAAAAGAGAACCACTAGCCACTTATCATATCAGCAAGACTTAACTGGGTTTAAGTGTGGATTGAACTGTTCCCTCAAGGAACATGAGGCTAGGTGGAAGACTATGGTTTCAGTCAGCTACTAATGATTCATTTGTAGCTGCTAAATTATTACCCAGTAGGTTGTATCAGACATTTAATAATCTTGTCATGAACCTCAGTAACCATGTGGTAGTACAGAGCAGAGAGTTCATGTGAGGCTTAGCTTCATGTGTGGTGTCCCATGGGGAAGAGATTACAGAGAAAACTTTGCACTTTGATAGATAGCTCAGTGGGGTCCAGATTTTGAAACTTCTCTCTGTGTAGCATTTTGCCCAATTATCGCATGCTTTATGATGCTTGTGTCTTAAGGAAGTGTACCACTTGGTATGTCTTTAAGGCAAGAGATTAGCTCAAGTCAGTGAGTGATATGGCAGACATAGAAATTGAATAAGCAGCATGTGAAAAAAACTCCCCAAACACTAAAAGTCTATTTGCATAAAGAACCAGACATAGATGACTTTAATTTGTCCAAAGAGTTTGTTTTTCATAGCATGTCTCAGATTTTTGAGATCTGAGCAATATTACACTAGTCAAAATCCAGTCCTGTATTGTCATTCGGGAACTCTTTCTGTAGGATACAATATATATGAACACTGATAAGAAAAGCTTGGCTGTAAGCTGGGCTTTCAGGCACTTCAAAACGTTCTCTTGTAGAACCTTTTCTAGATCCCCTTGGTGCCGATGTGTCCAAAATGACGGTACCAGACTGTGTGCTGATGCTGTCCTTCTAACACCATTTAAAGTACAACTCCAGAAAATATACATGAATGCAGACTTTTTGTCAGTATGTAGAAAAGAGGGTATATGATGGTCTCCTATACCGGAAATCATTAACAGACTGGTTTGTGGTCAGTCTGATCTGCAAAGCCTCATGTGCAGCAGATGCCACTGTTGCAGGAATTAAAAGGGAACATATAATTAAATTGTATTTGGATGGGGAGAGACCACTTACCTGTGAGAATTAACCTGGGTTTAGAACTGGATTCAAGACATGTAAACTTTCTGTGAGAGAAGGCAGGCCTGGCATTGAGTAACGGTATATTCTGATGATGTTTGGGGTGGGTTTTTTTGTTTGTTGGTTTAATTTTGTTGGTTTATTTTGTTCATTAATTTTTTTTTTTTCTTTTTTTTTCCCCTGACCTGTGGCTTTCTAGTGTCTGGAGTGAAAGGCTGTATGTGCTGCTCTTATAGAAAAGGTGGTAGCCAGACCAAAAACCTGCATTTGCATCTGACCAGGCACATGGCTGTGGTTTCTGTGTTTCTCAGGGAGTAACATGGCAACAAAGTCCTGGCATTCATGTCAGCCTCAAGAAACCACTTTTCACATACCTTTCCAAGCAGCTGTGGCTTTCACCAAACCTGTAGATCCATGTTGTCTTATTCTCCATTGTGGCTCTTTTTGTGGTCAGTGCAAGATTGAAGAATATCACTGGAAAGATCTGCCCTAGACTAGAAACTACTTTTAAAAAGAAAAGAGAACAGAGAAGAAGGAAACAAACAAACAAACAAAAAAAACCCCAACCCAAAGTAAACACTATACTTTGATTTTGGATTAGACTCATATGCATCTTGGAAAGAGGATAGAATCGTCTATGTTAGAAAGACACCAATGTTATAAACTTAGTAGGGTCCAGCTCAAAGGCAGGTGGTATAAGAAAACTGCATTATTTAAAGTCAGGCTCCGTTATTTGTAAAAGTATATGTTGCAGATTCTGTAGCTTTATTGAAAAACAACATAGAAAGACAGAGGCAGGATGGAATGTTTGCATTCTATTTGAAGTACGTATTATTGTATGTTGGCATATGCTGCAGTTGAAGACCAAAAGACAGTTCCCTCTTCCCTGCAAGCATACACTTAAATATTTTATTTAATGATGAGATTGTGTCCTTCAAAACGATAATGTAGTTTCTGCTTGTGAAGAAGCATGTGGATTGTTTATAAGCTATACCAAAGTTGCTGCAGCACTTAGAAATCAAGAGTCTGGTTTGGCAAAGAATACTAATAAAATAGTGGTAACTAAAAATTACTGTTTTGTATTTGTACAAACAGGTTTTTGTTTTCCACAAAGGCTAAGCGTAGCTCTTTCACATGTCTGTTATAAATTCTTCGGGTATTTTAATCAACTTTTTCATCATTTCTATCTTTTCTCCCAGAAAACAGACATAGAGGCCGCCTGCTTTTATCATCAGTTTCTGCTTGTTTAACAAGCCTTTTTGAGGAAAAAGAGAAGAAAAGAAAAGAAAAGCTATGACTTGGTAGAAATCACTGATTTTTTTCCCCCAGATTTTGTGTTCATTCAAACAGAAAAGAGCTTAATGTTAATGTTGAAGTGACAGAACTCTGCTCCCAGCTTTGGACTGGTGAAGGCAAAAACCTTAGGCTTTTTATGTTTTTTTCTTTGAAGTAGGTGATTAGTTAAAAACTACGTGTGTTGCTGATTAATAAGTGGTTTTGTTATTCAGCACTTCCAAAGAAAACTTCAAAGAATTAAAAGGCAAAATTTGGAATAGACTTCCATATTTTTCTCTGGAGACATAGGATTACCATTTGACTAAGTTCTTGTGGTGCATGACTTCAATAGAAAAGGCAGAATCATTGATCTGCCACCTGAACTAGAGTATAATAGACTATTTCAGTTGGAAGGGACTGACTCAGGGCTGCCCAAATCCTGAAGTGTGTTATTAAGGGCACTGCTCAAATGCCTCTTAAACACTGACAGACTTTGGGCATCAGTCACCTTTCTAGGGAGCCTGTTCCAGCGATTGACCACCCTCTTGGTAAAGAAATGATTCCTAACGTCCAGGTTAAACCTCCCTTGAAACAGCTTTGAACCATTCCCAGTGTCCTATCACTGGATAACGAGGAGAAGAGCTCAGCACCTTTCTCTCCATTTCTCCTCCTTGGGAAGATGTAAACAGCAATGAGGTCCCTCCTTAGCCTCCTTCTCTCCAAATTAGACCAAGTCCTTGGTTGCTTCTCATTGAACATGCCTTCCAGCCCTTTCACCAGCTTTGGTTTACTAGAGTTGAGGAGAATCTTGCAGCACTTAGTTCTCTTCAAAGGTGCAGATGTTGATACAGGCCTGAGATGTTTTGTCTTGCCCTAAGAAATTTTTAATTATTTTTTCTTGGATCACAATCATCAAACATCAGTATATGAGTAGAAGGTGTTACCATACAGGTTGGGATAATCCAGTGCTTGCGGGAGTATGTTGGTGGGTGACTGGTTGACTGAGAGTAGAAGAGAACCTCATTATCCCATGGAGGAAAAAGAAGGTGCTGTGTATAACGTGTCTGACTTTTGTGACCTATACCTTCACTGCAATGCATAAATCCGGTACTTCTTAGGATACATGGAAAGTGGTATAGGCACTATGCAGGCAAAAATGAGGAGAATTCTGATTTGTTTTCTGTGCTGTAAAGATCTTTGTGTGAGGGAACTGTAAACTAGGAAGGGAAAACATGCATAGGACAGAAATGAAGCTCTGTATCATATCTATGCTCATTAATTTGACCAAAATGTTGTTGTCGGTTATGCAGACATTGTCTTACCAAGCTAAGAAATACATTCTGTATGTATCATGATGGTTTTGTGCCAAGCAAAGCCCTTTTTTATTTGCAGAGGTTAGTTTCTATCAATCAGTGTAAATTGTAAATTATCATTGTAAAGATTGTTCTTTTACAGTCACAAATGAAACAAGTAATATATTTACTGATTATTCATTTAGAAATATCTTAACACTGAGAAGGTATGGGAACCTCATTATCTACATGAGTGGATGAAAAACAGATTGCATAGAGACTTGAGAAGCAAATATTTTTATTCCAATATTGTGTGCCCATCCCAAATTTTAAAGTTCAAGGTCTTGAGAGTGAAAGTGAGAACATAGACTCTAATTTACTTCTTGCAGTGTTAGCTTTGCTAATGATACAGTTCTCTGTAAGGGGCCTCAAAACAGAATGATTTCACATGCCAGATAAAATTTAATGTTAAGATACAAAGTAAATGTTCAACACACTGGGGCTTTTGTGTTTGATCCAGTTTCTTATTATTGCTTTAGCAGGGCTATTATGTTCTGTATGAATTTATATTATTTCTTTGTGAGCTTCATGGGAATTTATAGGAAACCTGTGATAAATCAGTAGACTGACACAATTATTCTATAAAATGCCATTTTGTTCCAGCTCATTAATGCTGGAATACTTATTAAATGATGTAGTTATCATTAAGGGATTTCATATACAGTTATAAACTCCTGTGGACCTATCTTCACAACAGGAGACTCCTTAGATAGAAGTATCTGGTATTTTCCTAAGGCATTTTAATTCATCTGAAGTGATGCTTAATATTAAAGTTTATTTTCCGTCAGTATTTTGTTAGTTTAAGTTTACTGAACTACTTAGAGAGCTTAGAGAGTTCTAAATAATAACATGATCATCTAAGAAATGGGATTGGGGTGTTGCTGAGAATAACTCAATTAACATTTTTCTCTCTTTGCATTGTGGCCAGCATGAGGAAATGAATGCCTAGAGTGGAGCAAGGTAAAAATTTTTTTGTGAAATAGTTTGGTGAAAGGTAGCAAGAGTGCAATAAAATCATGCAAAGGACACGAAGTGTCAAGACTTCTGCTGGAAATTTGGCTTCCCAGCAGACTCTCAAGGGCTGTTTTTGCTTGGGTACCTTGGCAGTCTAATCCAGTGAGCCAGTCTACAATTCTAAAACTGTTTATGATTCCCATGAAGATAATATACTTAAAAAAATATACTTTATGGAAATTCTTAGCTTTTAAAAATTCAGTCTAAATTTAAAAGTAATTAGAAACACATGGTTTATCATGGGCTGGTAATTCTCGTGGCCACACAGACCTACTTAAAAATGTTAAGTAAATCAGTGATTCAAGATGGAGAGATTTGCTGGGATTTTGACCACGTGAAATATTGATTGGCCTCATCACCTAAAAGGTATTGAAAAGATTAAGATGGGTTACAATAGGGCAATGATCACAGCCTGGGTCATGAAAAAGGAAAAAAAAAATTCAGGATTTTCATGTTAAATACATGAAATATGTAATTGTCACAGCATAATGTTGATACCAAGAACTTTACGGACTTTTATCAGTAGATTGCTTTTTTATATAGAGATGACATAATATCTGGAATTACTCCAGTTCATGCTGAAGAAACAGGATGGAAGACAAATTGAGAACTTGGTGTTTCTAGGTTTAAGACATTTTTTGGTTAGGATTAGGTAAGCCTTGATAGGGATTGTATTTCTTCCAATCTGATTCTTACAAGAGTTTTTCTTTACTAGCTTCTGATACATTTATTGTTGCCCACTGTCCGAGACTGCAATAATTAATTATAAATCTGGTCTAGTATGGAAATTACATCAAATAATTTATTTGATAAATGTAGGTTAGATTTTTGTAAAAGAGGTGGTGTTTGCTGCACGTTTTCTTTTGCTTTTATTTTTCATTTTCTTCTGCGTGTGTATGTAGAGGTATGAGTTACAGACACTTCAGAATCACTGGTGAGGGAGCGGTTGTGAACACATGAGCAGCTGCAGTCAAACTCTTAAGACTATGTGGTGGGAAAATTATACAATGGTGTCCCAATGTTTTTCAATTAATCTTTACTTTAAATAGTTGCCTCACATTTCTAGAAGGCCTAGAAAAAATGCCTTGCTATTATTACCATGCCATAGCTTAGGTATTCAAAGTAGCAGCACTACGGCAAGAGCCATTTCAGTTAGAACAGAATTAAACCAGGAGGAAGTATGTATTCAAAGAATACCGAGGTTTTTTTCCTAACCTCATGATAGTCTTAGGTGTTCTACTGCAAGCTATGTTTAAAGAAGGTAAAGTCATAAAATTGTATAATCATTTAGTTTGGAAAAGACCTTTAAGATCATCAAGTCTTAACCATTAACCCAGCACTAAACCATGTACTTAAGCACCACATTTATATGTCTTTTAAATTCCCCCAGGGATGGTGACTCTACCACCACCCTGCGCAGCCTGTTCCAATGCTTTACAATCCTTTCTGTAAAGAAATCCTTCCTAATATCCAATCTAATCCTTCTCTGGCACAACTTGAGGCCGTTTTCTCTTGTCCTATACTTCCTACTTGGAAGAAGGACCAACACCCATCTCACCACAACCTCTTTTCAGGCAGTTGTAGAGAGTGGTAAGACCTCCTTTTCTCCAGGCTAAACAACTCCAGTTCCCTCAGCTGCTCCTCGTGAGACTTCTGATCTAGACTGTCTTCATGTCCCTTCTCTGAATACGCTCCAGCAGTTCACTGTCCTTGAAGTGAGGGGACAAATCTGAACACAGCACTCAAGATGTGGCCTCACCAGTGCTGAATACAGGGGGACAATCACTTCTCTACTCCTGCTGGCCACACTCCTGCTGATACAAGCCAGGATGCCATTGGCCTTCTTGGCCACCTGGGCACACTGCTGGCTCATGTTCAATCAGCTGTCGACCAGCACCTCCAGGTCCTTTTCTGCTGTGCAGCTTTCCTGCCAGTCTTCCTCGAGTTGCAGAGAGTTGTTGTGACCCAAGTGCAGGACCTGACACTTGCTCTTATTAAAGCTAAATGCTCTTTTCCCACTACATTTAAATCTTCAAAGTTTTTTTCTCCCATTAGTCAAAAGCGTTATAGAAAAGCCAGCGACAACAGTAACAGGAATAACTACGATTTTGTTCTGAAGGTTTTTCCTGTAGTAAACGATTGCCATTAGGGTTATGGAGTACATCATAAGTGATGAAAGTACATACAGTTAGGCAAATGCTGAGAAATAGCAGGGTTTGAAAGAGATAAAAGAGACATGAAATTAAAGAATTAAGATTGCATTCACACTTTCAAGAGCAAAAGGGAAAAAATAGCACATAAGGAAAAAACTTAGTTGTGGGGTCTTACTCAGAGGAGTAAGCTGGACAACCAGCTTTTATTTGAATCTTATAGGAAGTAATTGTTTCAACTTAAAAACCAGGAACCATTACTGGTTTTTCTTCTCAAGTTAGTCTAAAAATTAAAATTAGTTATATTTTAACCTCTTCTTTGTGAAAATGCCCCCACTAACAGAAATATGCTGATGTGTCTAAAACCACAAATGTTTATTATAATGTGAAATTTTCAATATGGCTTTTAGAGCTGCTTTTGGGGGTCTTATATTGTTATAATTTAGACAGAAGCAGTATGAGAATAACAGGTTGTAGAACAAATGAAGACCTGAAATTACACTGAAATAAACAAAATTAACAAGAAATCCACCCTATACAAATTAAATTATAATTTAAAAATACGTTCCATATGTAGAGAAGGTGTAGTAAAAATTCAGACTATAATAAATTAACAACATTGTGCAGAAAATAAAATAAAGGTTATGATGTCAGAAACAGTGTTGCAGAAATCAGTTTGAAACCAGGCAAAGAGCAAGCATGAAAATTTTGGTTACAATCACAAATAAAGTCAGAAATTGTATAATCCTGAAAGAGTGAAATTGTGAAGAGAGAAACTTTTCAGAAAAGAGAATAGTGAAGAGCAAATATTGTCTGGAATGTCAGAAATTTCAAACAGTGTCAGTAAGCTGTAATTTTGCTAATTTTAAGAATTCACTGATGTGTGACAAAATAATTTTGGGTGTATAAGACTTACTCCCACAAGAATATTTACTGTTGGAACTAGGGAGAAAGATCTATCATGTCTCTAAAACTGCAGATGGAGAAGGCATGTCATTGATTTTTACAGGAGACATAGGGCTTGAAAATGGAATTTATGTGTCTTATCTTTTATATGTTATTTAAATCACATTCAGGAAATGTAAGTTTATGGGTGGGAGTTTTTTTCATATAAAGAGCCATATTCAACAGGTAGACTGCATGCTGTAGCAGTTTTGGAACAGAACAGGCTGTTCTCCATGAAAAGGTCAGAAGCTGAACGTGTATGCAGAAGAAACAGCAGGATCACCTAGTGGTAAGGGTATCCTGTGAGTACTCCTGCATCCTCAATTCACTCAAAATATGAATACAGGTGAATTATTTGGCTTTTATAAATAAACAGTAATAACTCCTGACGTGAGTAATTTTAAGTAATAAATGAGTGTCACATGCTAGCTAAGAAACTCTAATAGTTGGTAGCTTAATAATGAAAATAGAAAAAATAACTTAGAAATAATGTAAAATATTAATTAAGATGAAGTGGGAGGTCAAGTGTAAAGTTCTAATAAAAAGCCACTCAAAATTCAAAGTGTTAACAGATGAGAATGATTGATAGCTGAAGGTAAGTCATCTATTACATTGCATTGGAGTCAAGATTATCAGCATAGTGAATAATGTGAAGAAAGAGATGCGTAGTAGAGAGAAATGGTACAGATTTCCAGCAGGGGCAGGCTGACTCATTTTCAATGAGGGGACCACAGAAGCAAAATACAAGGTAGAAACAAAAAGTGTGACATGTATATGGGTGCCAAATAGGATGGGTTATTAGATTTTTTATGCAACCCTGAAGAACTGAATGAGATTATTCAGAAAAAACTGTAAATGATCTGTAAAAAGCACAGTACTTTTGCCAGTGGATGCTAAGGGACATAAAAGCATTTTTTCAGTCTAATGTAAAATATTAAAGTATTATAATCTAAAATGATGATAGATTTTATTAGCTTGATATTTCTGAGCAGCCAGTATTATTTGGAGTCATACTGAGCTGAGTCACTTGGTGTAATATAAAGAGGCTGAACCTGTTTTTCACTAGAGGATTCATGGGGCTTTGGTCTGATACTCTCCTTTCTTAGCTACATGCTTACATATCAGTAGCATAAGTTTTCTCACATATTACACATGGAGAAATCCCTTCTCTTCTGTCCCATGACTTTGCTGAGTAACTGGGCAAGGTTCAAAGACTCTGAAGAGACACTGGAAGGGAGGGATTCCCTACCACTAGTCAGACTGCCCGGAAGAAACGTTGCTGTCCCCATGCTGTGCAAATCTGAAGCACTGTGTATCGTATTTGGTACTTTTTCTTTCTCTTCCTTCCCTGTTTTGGCCTCTAACAACTGCAGCATAGCAAGGTAGAGATGGGGCTTACTGGTGCCTTCAAATGTCCAACTGGTGTCCTGCTGGTCTGATTTGTTCCACTCAGTCTTGTCTGGGCAGTGATAAAAGTTGCAGTTCTGTTGTGGCCTGCAATGTTCTTTCTGCTGCCAGAGAAGAAGTAAGTGGCTGTGTGTGCCCACCATACTGATGTCCAGTGAAGCACTCAGCTATATAATTGTTTTATTCCCACTTACAAACATTCTGGATTATCAGCTCCTACAGTGCATTCTGATAGGAACAAATCTTTGTGTTTTTTAATGTCAAACTCAGTATGTCAGAACTACAAAGCAGTATGCTGTTTGGACTGCTGTATGATCAGAGTTGCTTGCCTCTCTTAGAAAATTGATTCTAATAAGCAGTATTGCTCATTCTTCCTTATGGAATTCTACTCAAAAAAGAAAAGTAGGTTTTTGGATTTTTTTTTCTGGTGGAAATTACTACCGGAGGGAGTAGTTGCTGAATCATTGTCTCTAGTGGATCTTATTGTAGTTTCTGTTGCTCTATACAACATCTTGTAGGCAATGTACCCCTCCCTTCCTGGGTCTTTGGCATACAGGTTCAAAACTGCAGCAGAGTATGTCCTGCATTATAACACTTTCTTTTTGTTATTGTGGACACTGACTGTATCAGTTTGTGTGTTCATGTTTCAGTAACATTGTGAAGACTGAAACTTTTCATACAAATGTAGGAGAGGTCTGGTGAGTCATTCACTGAGGATTACCCTGGATACAGAACTAAATTTCTGGTTAAAAGAATTCAATTCCTTGCTTTTCTCTCCTCTCCACATGCATTGAGTTGGTCTATTTTCTATTTAATTTGCATGAGTACTAGCCCGTAACTTGTCTCTGTAGATGAAGAGTGAGTCTCTTCCCACCCACCTTGCAGGTAATAAGTTGCAGGTAATGATCTGTTTCAATAGGAGAAATTGAGAAAGACCTATCCCAGCACAGCCAGTACTTCAATGAAGTCCATCTGAGAGGACCACAGGTGAGTGTAGGCCTGGTGTTTTATGACTACTCGGTGCTGTGATGGATGGATAGAGTCTCTTTAAGAAGAGCAGGCCAGAAGGGTGAGGAGGGAGGTTGCCTTTCATTTAAGGGAGCTGCTAGAAAGCAAGAAGCTCTAGATAGCGCAGGATGATGAGCCAGCTGAAAGCTTATGCGCTGCAGTTAGCGGGCAGATCAACATCAGACATGTAGTGGTAGAGGCCTGCTTCAGCTGTCCTGATCAGGAAGAGCTAGTAGACGAGTATATGAACTGGAAGAAGCCACAAATTCACAAGTCCTAGTCCTCATGGGGGGGTCTTTAACCACCCTGATATCTGCTGGAAGGGCACCACATCAAGGTACATGCAACCTAGTAGATTTCTGGAGTGCCTTGGTGACAAGTTCCTGACATGGGTGATCAAAGTACCAACAAGGAAAGGCTTTCGCCTGGACCTCATACTTAACAAGCAAGAAAGACCTATAGAGGAGTTAAATGTTGGTGACAGCCTAGGCTGCAAAGACTATGAGATGGGTGGAATTCAGGGTAACAAGAGGAGGGAAAAGACAAATAGCAGGATCATGTCCCTGGACTTCCAGAGAGCAGGCTTTACTAGGAATGGGATACAGCCTTGGTGAAAAGAGGGGTCCACGATAGCTGGTTGATTTCCAAGGATCACCTTCTCCAAGATCAAGAACAGTGCATGCCAGTAAACAGAAAATCAAGTAGATGTAGCAGGAGGCCAGCATGGTTGAAGAAAGAACCCCTGTTAAAGCTCAAGTATTAAAGGGAAGCATACAGGAGGAGGTGAAGGCAGAGACAAGTGATCCAGGTGAAATATAGAGAGACTGAGCATGAAGGCATGGGCTTTGGAAATACACACTGGCTACTCAAAGTACACACCAGGGGCTACCATCTGGAAAGCAGCTGCTGGACAGTAAGCTTGGCATGAGTCAGCATTGTGTCCTTGCAGCAAAACACAGCTAAAAGCATGCTGGACAGCATTAGGAAAAGCACTGCCCATTTTACAAGGACAGTGATCATTTTACTCTACTTAGCCCTAGACAAAGCAAATCATGTGTCATGTTCTTAGCTCCCCACTAGAAGAAAATCATGACCATTCTTAAGTGTGTGCAGCAAAGAGTCATGAAGATGATCAAGGAAATGGAACAAGTGATGTACAGGAGGAGGCTGGAACTGCTTGGCCTGGAGAAGACAAGGCTCAGGGATGTTATTATCCATGTGTATAAACACCTCTTGGAGGGGGCTACTAATGAAGGAACTAGATTCTTGTCTGTAGTGCCTAGTGACATGGCAAAAAGCAAAGAGCGCATAAAAAAGTACATGCAATTTCATTTGAACACAACTTTTTTTTTTTTTTTTTCTGAGAAGGTAGTCAGACATTGGACCAGGGTGTCCAGAGGGGCTGTGCAATCTCTTTGTGGTAGATCCAGAACCTGACTGGACACTCTTCTGGGCAACCAACTCTCTGAGCTTGCTTGAACAGAGGGACTGAACTAGATGATCTCCAGAGATCCCTTCCAAGCTCAGTGATTAGGTGATTCTCTAAGAGAGCTTGGTTCATTTACTTTCCAGGAGGTTGTGCGGTGTTCTGGACAACTTGACTATGAAGAGAGAGATGCTTTCTGTGAAGATATTGAAAGAACTTTGCTTCCATGTGATATGGAATAGGAACGTTTCCAAAGTTTAACAGTTTGGCAGGTTAGAAAAACAATTTCCTCCTCAACTCTCATGACACATGTTTTTCTTGGAAGAAAGTACACTTTTGCAATGTTACATCAAATGTCACAGTGATGCCCTTATTATGGAACTGTTTTTTACTGAGTTTTTAGCTTGAATCATAATTGAATTAACTCAAGCAATAATAATCACATGGTGAAGCATGAACAGTGACGTAGAAGCCCTGTCTGTCTCCTCTGTAAGATTACAATCTTGAATATTACTATCACTTAAATTTTTGTCCATACCCTGTCAATTCAACTGAACTGAATTTAAATAATTATTCACCTCAAGCTGGATGTTTTTATGTGTAGATGAGAGTGCCAAAATTAAACTGTTTTTAAACTGTACCTTGGCTGCAGTGAAGACAAGCACTTGTAGGGAGGAGATTGTGATCGAAATAAACTTATACTCTTGGGGTTATTAACAGAGGCATGTATTTGCGCAAATGTTTCAATTTCTACTCCACAGTGCAATTTGCTTTAGACCTTCATTCCTTTTCCTTCTTTCATTTTTCTTTTTTCTGTCTTCGTTTTTTTGAGTATTTACATATGGCAGTGACTTTTTAATTATCAAATCTTAAAGTTGTTGACTGAAAGAAAATGCAAGTTCTTGAAGTGGAAGGTGGATTGCTTTTACTCCTGATCTTTTTCTGACACAGTTTCCCTAAGGATCTCCTTCAGACTGTCATCAGAGAGGATTCTGGGCCAGGTATAGTATTAACATGAACCTGTATGGCCATTTCTATGGCCATACTGATAAACTGTTGTAACATCAAATGTATTTGTTTTACTGTAGAACTTTAACTGGATATATAACGGCACTCTCAAATATTTATGTATTTTGAATAGAGACTTTCCAGTATGGATTGTTTACTGCTCGTGGGTAAACAGAACACCCTAATAAAATTGAAGCCATTGCTAGTAAACAAGTAATGTCTCAAAGCCTTGTCCATGCAGTAGTTCAGTCTTAATGAACTAAAAGCATAGGGCTTCTCTACCCTGGGCTGCAATTTCAAAGGACGTTCTGAAGAATTCAGAAGCTTCCTTAATGTACTTCTTGTTAGTGTGAAATGCAGAAATATCTTTCTCTTGTAATTTTTCTTGATGAGGTGAACTGCGTAATAAAATACACTCCAAAATTGCATATAGTACAGTTTAGTATTGTCCTGCTTATGAAGTTGCTTAGAAACAACTTGAAATGCAAGAGTTATGTCTCATCAAGCAGGATGAAGTGGTTTTCTGTTTTAGACAGTAGGTGGCTGTCTGGTCCTTGGTCCCTGATCATATAAAGATTAAAATAATGCCTTGGAAAACAACACTTAAAAAAAAAAATCAGTTTTGTTATATAAAAGCTTCTTGCTCAAATTTCTTTGCTTATAGTTTAGCATCTTTCAGAAATACTATTTAAAGTACAGCATGGAATAATGTCTAATTGCATTATTATAGAAGATTATGTTATTTTGGTTTGTGTTATTTTATTTAGTTTGACTACCTTTGATAGGTTTTTCTCTAAGCAAATTAAAAATTTAAAGGAAGCTAACTCTAGATGTCACCTGCTTTCCTAAATGGTGTTGTTTCTTGTTTTCTTACAGTCTGCTAAAATGTATAAAATTCCAAAATTCTGTAAAAGTAAATTTTAATTTGCAAGTTCCCAGAGCAGCATAATAACAAGAGTAGATTAGCTGAGCTGGATTACATCTAGAACAGAATCTATTGTTTCTTCATATTAGCACACCTTGAGGTCTCTATTCAGAGTGGTGGTAATTCATTCTGGTATACAATTTTTCAGTATTATTCTTTTCTATAACTTTTCTTTAAAATAAGACAATATTTTATTTGGTGAGTGGATCTACCAGTTCAATTTTAGAAGAAATCTTCATTTGTTGAACTTTTTTTGTTCAAAACCAAAGACATACAGAGTTAAAGGAAAAGGAACCATACCAACTATTTGAAACAAATCAACTTGGCATACATTTTCTATTTGACAGCAATGTAATAGCTGGATAGTTGGAAGACTGTAATCCAGAAATATTGATATTAAAAGCTATTTAAGCGTTCAAAACTTTTTTCTAAAAGGGTTTGTGTAAGAAAGGCAAAAAACTTTATCTTCTCCAAGGTGGAAAGGAAGACTCAGTCCTGCCACATTTGGTAAACTAACTTGTTGGAGGTGTGCTAAAGATATCTTTAAATTCTGGGATAGCAGTGTTTAAGCACAGTGTAAATGACTTTTTACAGTTACATTTCTGTGAATTTAAAGAATCTGAAATAGAAGACTGTCTTGGGTCCTGGAGCCTGAAGTTTACTAGAGAATTATTGGATTTTCTCTGATATCAGTCTTGCTCAATGACTAATATCTGATACCTGCTCAGTGTTAAATGAAGTGGATATGATTTTGTAAACGTGACAATATCTAAGCCTGAAAAATGTCAAAACATGTATGGGAAATACAGAGTGGACAAATGCATATTTTAGTGTGTGTATTACTAAGTGATCAATAACTGAGATAAATAAGTATAAATAAACTTGATTTAAAAAAGTAGGAGGTAAAAACTTCTGGGCAAAGCTCTGTGCTCACAGTTCTATCTGGATCAGCACTGAAAAAGGTTTTCCCTTTCCCCTTTGGGAAACAAATGACACAGAAGGACTTCTGTCCGCTACTTTACTACGGCAATATCCTAGAATCAAGCTCTTCAGTCAGGTTTCCCCAATATTTTGTAAGGTGCATTTTGAAATGTCACAGCCTTATTTCAAGACATTTATCAAAAAAACCCCCTTAATGAATTGTCTTATTTCCAGAAGTTGGATGAGATCAATAAAAGGACTTCATTTCAGGACTACTGTTAATCAAGTTACTTGTTGAAATGCCCAAACAGGGATTCAGAAGCTGAAAAAAAAAAAAGTTGATATGAATTTTTGCTCAGCTTCATTTTGTATGTCCCTGCCAGAAAGGTGCATTTACAGCAGTGAATAAAGTATCTATTCCAAAGCTTTCATTTATCCTGAAAGATTTTACATCTGTGATGCCACATAATTCTTTCCATTACGAAAAGAAATGGAAGAAGAATTTTTCCATATTAGGAACTCTACTTTTTGCAAATTTCCTTATCAACTTTCTTTCCATGGAAAGGGCAGTTTATTTGAATAAACTTAGCAGAAGAACTCCAGGTAACAGTAAACAAACTTAATGTTTAATATTAACAGATAACAAAGACTTATGGCTAGTATGGAGGAGTCTTTGTTTCTTGATTTCTCAACTGCCATTAAGAGGCTAAATTTTGTTCCTTATTTGGAACATTTGGACAAGTATTTCAACAGCTGGCTGACAGATGTTCTTAGCTTAGTTACTGAATTCCATAGGATTTCAGATTATTGCTGAATGAGGTCCTCCTACACAAGTGACAATGAAGCTGAAGTCAGTGTGGTTCTGTCTTTCTGTAGACCGCAAAACCTAAGTGTGTATACCTTCGGTTTTCCTTTATATGTGCAGCAGAGAATGCTCTTGGCATGATCTCCTATATGAACTGATCTGAAATTCAAAAAGGTTTATATCATCACCATGACTTTGAATAATTTGCTTTTGGGGTTTTTTTTTTCCTTCTTGCTTTTGGCATGGGTTTTTTTGTTTGTTTGGTTTGGTTTTTGAGTTTTTAATTTTTTTTTATTTTTTGCATTGCTGAGCATCTGTTAACTGCAGACATCCTTTCAAAGAATTTCTATTGTCAGATATTCTCTGGAGATAAAAAAGAAGAGCTTGTAGGAAAATTTCTGATTGAAGAAGTGCAGGACCAGAAAAGCTGTCTAATAAATCCATACCTGGGCTGAGTATGTTGGAAATGCACACACTGTCCTGAGGCTGGAGCCCTGGATTTTGTACCATAGGGATAGACTTATCCTACATTTTCCCAAGTAACAAGTGACAGAATGAGAGGAAATCACCTCAAGTTGTGGCAGAGGATGTTGATTGAGCATTAGGAAAAATTTCTTCACTGAAGGGGTTATCAAACATTGGAACAGGCTGCCCAGGGAAATGTTTGAATCACCATCCCTGGAGGTATTTAAAAGACATATAGAGGGTCTGCTTAGGAACATGGTTTAGTGGTGGACTTGATAGTGTTAGGTTAACAGTTGGACTCAGTGATCTTAAGGGTCTTTTCCAACCTAAAGGATTCTATAATCTGAGAATAATGCTCAGGACCAGGGAGTGCTTACTGAGCTACAGTTCAGTTCTCTCCTAAATTAAGAAGTCTAAAACCTCATGGAAATGGGGCTGGGAACCTGAAAGTCCTGTAGAGGGTTCCCAGGGCACTTGCCTCAGAGACAGTCATATTCATAAAGCATTATTTTTGTCATCAGTTCATGTCAGTGCCCTACAAACCCCTGTGGTATGTACAACCAAAATGCCAATGGTTTGCTTGAGATCTGTTTCCTGTAAAGCCAGATTCACTGGATTATTCCTACATCTTTATAGTAATATGTTTTATTTCCTTTTGTTATGTTGGTAGGCTCACTCTTCTGTTAGAATTTGAGTCATCTGATTTGTTCTCTTAGAACAGGTGCTCTTCCAGTCCTTTCAGGCTTCCCTTGCTTTCCAGGGTTTGTTATCATTAGAAAGCTAAAGGACTATCTGCCAACTTTTAAACGGTTTTTCTGTGGAAATCTTTTCATCTGCTGATGTAAAACTTTTTTTTCTTAGAAAAATCTCCATATTAATGACCTGAAAAGTACTTTCTCTCCATTTGCTTTGAATAAATCATTTTCACCCTTCTAAATACAGAACAGAAATAAACATGAGTATTTCTTGCACCATTAACAATTCCACCGTCTCCATCTAAATAACTATACTATCATTAAGAATTCCTCATTTTCTTATCTGCATTAATACTTCTAACTTGTGCTGATACATAATTACAGTTTAAGTGGTGTAATTATTTTAAACTACTTGAAGAAAGATATGGCAAAAAAATTCTTCTGAACATGTTTTAGAAGTGTTTTTCCACTAAAAATATTTGCTTTATAGACAAAAGAGGGAAAAAGTTGCTTGACTGTATGGAAGTTAATTTATTTAACTATGAGATTAAGAATTTGAATCATCGTATTCTCTTTTTCCATAGTGCAAATAATGAGCAGCATTGAATCTACTCACTGTGAAATACAGCATTGAAATGGTCAGTGAATAATACAAGCTCATTTACTTTTTAATAAAAAATAAATAATCTAAGAGCAAGAACATTTTATTGGTGTGATGGTTTCCTTGAATTATATTTTCAAAGTATTAAAATGTTAAATTTTTAAATTAAAAGAAGTGAAGGATATATAGGAATCAAAAGTAAATAATCACCTGGAAGATAGTGTATTTAGTTTGAATATAAAATAGGTATGCTAATGAAAGATACTAGTGGATCTCAAACACACTTGTAACTAGAGGGGAAGAATTATATCAGGTTTTCAGGTATAGAAGCTAAGGCATGGCCATAGTGAAAGAATTGCCAGTGTAACAATGAACATCGGTGGTAAAGCAGTGAAGAAAGTCCATGTATTAATACTCTCGAGCCAGCATCTATTTTTTGTGTCCTTTAAATGACTAGTATTTTAGAACAGTCACTACCCACCCACTGTCTGTTTAGATTAACTGTTTGAACACTTTGTCATAAAACTACTGTGTCAGCTTCTAGTAAACCATAAAATAATAATTGTGTATTCTAAATAAAAATATAAAACAAATATTTGGGCAGTTTACTCAAAATATTTTGGTGCAAATGAGAGAATTATTTTGTACAGAAGTAGGCAGAATTATCAGAGATTATTGTTTTCTGACTCAAGCCAACCATAGAGCTGAATCAAGGAGTTGTTTTGTAGGTGGCCTAGAAACAACCCCATCATTCATTAGAAGAAATTGTTTGCCTCATGTATCAAACCTCCAAAATGAAGTTTTGTTGTGGCCTCTGGCTACTTGGTACTCCGTATACCTCTGGGCTGCAAATAAGCAAACCAAGGTGATTATTTTTACCTATTTTTCAGCTACCTTCTAGTGTAGTGCTACTGTTGCATGGGCGTAATGTATATTGTAATATGGTAATGCAAGAACATGCACAGAGATTAAAATTCTTCACCCTTTCCCCCCGAACTACTATCCTTTTAAAGAGCACTGTGCTGGCATGTGGAAGTTTTTAGAAGAATGACTGCAGTGATGAGGTTCTTTAAGTACGTGTAGGTCGCCTTATTTGCTCATGGAAGAGAATGGATAAACTTGCAGATGTCAGTAGTCATTTGATCCATGTCACAAGACAGAGTAGCAGATGGAGAGGATGGGAAGGTGTGTCAGGGTGGGTTGGTTATGGATGATTCAAGAACTGGCACTACATAACTACTTTGTTAGAGATGCATACTGTGATACTTCTAAAAAATGCTTTTCAAAGAAATGCTAAGGAAAGTGAGAAATAGATAATATTGTTAAGTCTATGAAGAGGCCTGCAGAGAAATGGCAACAAGAACCAATCTCTACTTCAATGTCAGGTGTCTACTTTTTGACTTTCCTCAGGCTCTTTTCATTTTATAGAGGCTTGTGATATGTGGCTGACTTTCATTCCTTACATTACAATCATATATTGTTGCACAAAAATCTGTACTTACTAATGAGCAATTACTGATAAGAACTAAGAAACATACCTGCTAATTAGAAGGCTAGCAAACGATCTCATGAGCATTAAATTAGCCAGTGAATGATTCATCATATTAGCAAGGGAACTTAAGGAAGAAATGATATAAGGAGGAAGACACTTTAAATAACCCAGCCTGGAGTCTGCTCTATACAAGAAGAGCTGATGTAGGTTAATTGGCTTCTAAAAGGATGTCACGTTCTAGAATTCAATTAATTGGTTACGGAGCAGGGTTTAACAGAGAGTCTTCCAGACCTCTAATGTAAAAAAGAAAGCCTAAAATGTTCTATTTAACTGATTTCATTAACAGATACTTTATAGAAGCTTCCTTTCTCTTGTGTACATCCTCAGGGATAAGAAATGTCAGGAGCAAAACTATTTCTTTAAGTTGCTTTGTTTTTCTTAGCAATTATGATCTTGGATCACCTTATGTAGCAGGTCAGATACCTGCTGTTGCAAAGCTTAGTTGTTATTCTTGGTGGTTTTGTGGTAATGACAACACTGGCTTTTGTTATGCTTGTCCATCAGTTTCATAATTGTTTAGTGGTATAAATTGCTTATGGTTGAGGAAAGCCTTAACTGCGACATTGGAAAACTTTATATATATATATATATAGGTTGTCTTTCTTAGGATAATTATCTTCACAGCTCCAACTTAGATACTTCAACTGTTAATAAGAATGAGGCTTTTTCACTGCTTAAAATATGATGGTAAACTTTCTAATTGAACACTCTCATACTTCAGACTGCAGATGCATCTGTTGCTATTCTTGTGAGAATTTGCACAGGGACAGTCAGAATATAAACATCTGGAACAAACAAATAAAACAAAACCAACCAAAGAAAAACCAAAAAACCAAAAAAAGCCAAACCATCACAGCTGGTATACTCTTCAATTTGGTTTTGTCCTGCAAAGCAGGGCCTTAGCATGTGTCATGGTTACTTGGGAAGTCAAGTGCCATAACACCAAATGCCCTCAATCTACCTCCTCCTTTCCCTGAGCTTTTGTTGCTGAGCATAACATCATATGACAATGAAAACCCCTTCAGTCAGTTGGGGTCAGCTGTTCTGCTTGTGTGCCCTCACATCTTGGGCATCCCCAGTCTACTGCTTGGGGGTGCAGCATGAAAAACAGATAAGGCTTGGATGCTGTGTAAGAACTATTCAGCAACAGCTGAAACGTTGGTGTGTTATCAGCACTCTTTTGGTCACAAATCCAAAACATAGCACTGTGTGGGCTACTGTGAGGGAAATTTACTTCATCCCAGCTGGACCCAGTACAGATACCAAAGCAAATTACAGAAATCAGTTGTGCAGTTGTCTGCCCTCTTCCCCTGCCCCCTGTGGGGTCTTGGAGGCCTTCTGCTGATGTTAAGAAAATAGATTAATAAATAA
>NW_010390007.1:0-651 GCF_000710305.1 Buceros rhinoceros silvestris | reverse complement strand
AAATAAATAAATAAATAAATAAATAAATAACTCAGTTCAAGAAATCAAGAGGAGCAAAAAGCAGAGAAAGAGAAGAAAAATGAATAGGCAAGAGGAAGTAGAGGAAAAACTGAGTTTAGGTTTGAAAAGTAATGTGTTTGTGTGGAAAATTGTCATGGTATGACTCACAAAGCTGGCAACAAAGCAACCACACAGCCCTATACTCAATTCTACCTCCTTTGGTGGGATGGGAAGAAGAAAATACAACAAAAGGCTCGAGGGTAGAGACAAAGGACATGGATTCCTTCAGGATAAATCCCTTGCTCCAGCATGGGGTCCTTCATGGGCTGCAAGCATGATTCTGCTCCCTCATTGATCTCCTAAGTGCTGCAAGGGCTCAACTTGCTGTCTCAACACTGGCTGAAGGAGAATGGCTCCTCTGGTATGCCTTCCCCGCTCCTTCCTCACTGACCTTGGTGTCTACATGTTGTCTCTCTCTTGTCCCCCTCATCTCCAAATCAAAGGAACCCCCCTCCGCCCCCCCAAAAAAGTTGCCCAGCCAGTTTTTCCCTTCTTAAATATGTTATTGTGGAGACGCTGATTGGCTTGGCCTTGGCCAGAGACGGGTCTGACTTGGCACTAGGGGAGCTTCTTGAAGCTTCTTACAGGAGC
>NW_010390006.1:0-21614 GCF_000710305.1 Buceros rhinoceros silvestris | reverse complement strand
ATATATATAATGTTTATATATATGTTTTATACAGAAAGCCTAGTGTACTGTTTTGTAAGAAAATAAGAGCTTAAGGCAGGTGGAAGGAATTGCAGCAGTGCTTAGCAAAATAAATGACACTGGAAGCGTAAAGGAAATTAACACTCTGAGTGATGTGGAAAACTCTTTTCTGTTTTCATTTTTGTGTGTGAGATACCTATGATTTCCTGAGTAACCCAAAGCATTAGCTGGTCGTACCTACTAACTCTAGAATATCGTTGAAGCAGACACGCGCTGATATACTTGTTCTGCACTGAAGAGTTTTAACTAAGAAACGAGGCCCAGAGGAACCTACACAAAAAGCTGCACACTTTACCCTTCAGCCAAACACCCCGGAGTAATATGATGGGTGTCTCCTGTCAGAGAGACGGTGTAGACATGGCAATCCATATAGCTTGGATCGTTTCCTCAAGCTGAGCAGATGTACAATAAAAAAGAAAATAAAAGATCACCAGCGAATGGAAACCGAATACATCTATGTATCTTGTCTTGTCTTCATGTGCTGTGCTATCCCGTGTATCGTCTATGTACACACAGCATGGTGGGATCTTGGGGTGGTTTCAAAATAAACAAAATCTGTTGTGCCTACGCTTGGAATGCTCATGGTTTGTGATTTTTAGTTTGTCTTGCCACGCAACGCAAGTTCGTTTTCGGTACCACTCTTCAGTGGTACCAGCAAGACTGAGACAAGTTCTGCTCTTCCGCTCTTGGCTGCTCCTTCGATGTGCTGCTGGCCTGTGGGGAAAGGAGGCAAAGCAGGTCCTCCCCTGGAAGGCAGGGCTAGCTAGACCATACTTAGGAATGAAGCAGGAGAGAGAAAGTTAGAAGGCCAAGAGGTCATCAGCAAGAGTCGCTCACCCTTCAACAGTCCTATACGGCCTTCGTACGTACCCAAATGATATATGAAGCACAACCTTGTGCCCACTTTCCAAAATGATTTTTTCAACCCTATTTGCTGGTATCCTAGTGCATCCACTGACCTCAATCAACCCGTTTTTTTGCTTTGCAGCCAGAACAGTTGCAGGAGTCACCCGCAGTACAGTATTTCAACAAGCGTGAGGTAACTTAACACATTTAGTGATGGAGAAAATGTAAGCTTCACTATTTGTTCTTAGTCCACACCCTGAGAAGAGCAGTATCTTGGCCTATTTCTACACTTCAAAGTCTAAAACTTTGAAGACAATCAATTCTGCCTTTCCATTTAGTGTCTGGTAGGACTGTGCCGTGTTAGCCGCTCTAGCTGCTGCTTTTGATCTCCATGGTAGCAAATCAAATAGATGAACAAGGTACAATAACTCTCACCAGTGACGAAAAAAAACAGGCCGAAGTAAATGAAGTGTGATTTCTTGGTGATAAAGTTCAAACAATTTACAGTAAAGCTCTTGGAAATGAAGTTCTAACCTGTGACAAACATATTTCAACAGAATTCCAGGCATAACCCCCCTCCCTTCTTCTTAAAGACGGAAAAGCTTAATGGCACATTTAAAGTGCTTTTGTAGGAGTTAGATGCCGACCTGAGAACTAGGATTTCTGAACAGGGCAAGGCCATAGCTGCTAATGGTCTTCCCACTCCGGGCACACACAGGTTTGCTTTGTGCTAGACAAGCACGCTCATCTCATTAAAATAGTTGGAAGATTCTCAGCAAAGGAAATAAAAGAATGAAGCTGCAAGTATCAAAACCCAGCAACGAATGTCAAGCGGGCAAATGTATTTACACGTGACCGCAGAGAAACTCAATACATCAAGAGGAAGCCTGGAACACAGTTGTTTAAAACTGCTCCGGCGATGTATTCGCTGATATTTCCTGACCTACCGACAAACAGACCATGTCTGTGCCTGGTGGTTCCCAGAGACAAACCTCTGTATTTATTGCTCGTTCTAACAGGAAAAGATGTTCAAGGGTAGATGCTTTCACGGATGAGCTAGGGATCGCCTGCCACGGTGGCAGCAGCCGCCCTGTCAGGTAGCCCACAGCCAATCAAACCACCACGGAGAGTGGCTGCTCACATGGTGGGAAATGGAAAAGCGCGGGGGGCTGTTCTAAACACAGGAACACAGTTACCAGTACGGGCCATCCCCAGAACGTCCTCCCAGACTTCTCTGGGGCAGAGTTGAGCAGTGCAAAGCTGACCCGGTTTGTTTAGTCTGAGGAGCGGTTGTCATCGCAGGGACAGCCAGAGCAGCAGTGCACAGCACTCGTTCTGTGCTTTAGACAGCTGGCAAAGTACCGGCTGCGTTTCACACGCACCAGCACAAGATGACTTGGAAGAAGCCTGGGCAAGATGCTTTGACTTTGTCCCTGGAGAACCCTCTGCTGCTCCGTTGATTCTGTAGGCGATCTGAGATATGGGCCCTAACTTTAGTCATCTATCTTTAGAAGAAAACACGAGCTCTGCCTCCCCATTGTAACTGTGGCAATTTAATTTTGGATTTCACGTCGCTTGACTCTACATAGTTTTTTAACACGTGCAGGGAAAGAAAGGGGATTGAAACATAACATAATGACAGCCAATAAGCCAGGAAGCTTCCATTGTCTCTCCACATCCACCAGCTGCACCAGTCACAATTCACAGCCTAACGTTTCTAAAAATTAAAATAACACAATAATACTAATAAAGAGTTTCTCATAGTATTTTGGTGTTTTACCTCCTTTTACCCAGCTGAATTTTGGACGTGCCAAGAGTCACACAATCAAATTGTATTAAGAAATACGGCTGTTATGATTCAGTTGAAGCCTGGGCTCTAGTAATCACCTCTGTCAAGAATGGTTCTGGGTTTCAATTTACTCAAGCTTGATGTCCCTGAAAGGGCCATTTATTTGTATATCTGTTGTCTGGTACTACAGAAATTACTGAGCCCTTCCAGGATTCCTTCTAGGGACACAGGCATCATTTTTTAGACTTTCCAAAGCTGAACTGTGAAATCAAACTTGTTTGGGCATTAACCTTCTGTGAGATTAGATCTCTTGAGGTTCTTGAAATCAACTGCCACAGAGGGCTGTGAATGATGCTCCTGAGAAGGCACAGTTCCTGTGGACCTCTAGATCCCCTTGTGCTATTGGACAGATCTAACATGTGCAGATCTCTTAAGGGAGTTAACACACTGAATTCTGACGTGAGAACAACGGTACTTTGCTTCAACCCTCTCACTGAAATCTTGTTCTCGATGAAGCCATTGTCATCGTCAGTCCAAGTCGTGTCATTGTCAGCCAAAATCATAGAATCCCAGAATCACCTGGCTGTGAGAGACCTTTCAGCTCATCCAGTCCAACCGTTCCCCTGCACTGCCAGGGTCCCTGAACCATGTCCCTCAGCTCCACACCCACACGCTGTGAAACCCCTCCAGGGATGGGGACTCCAGCACCACCCTGGGCAGCCTGGGCCAATGCTGCACAGCCCTCTCTGGAAAGAAATTGTTCCTGATGCCCAACCTAGATCTACCCCGGCACAACTTAAAGCCATTTCCTCTTGTCCTGTCACTTGTTATATGGGAGAAGAGACTGATCCCCACCTTGTTTCAACCTCCTGTCAGGGAGTTGTCGAGAGTGATGAGGTCTCTCCTGAGCCTCCTTTCTCCAGACTAAACACCCCCAGGTCCCTCAGCTGCTCCTCTTCACACTTGCTCTCCAGACCCTTCACCAGCTTTGTTGTCCTTCTCTGGACAGACTCAAGAACCTTAATGTCCTTCTGGGAGTGAGGGGCCCAAACAGAACACAGTACTCAAGATGTGTCAAGTCATTGTCTGTCACAGTCAAGGCTCATTTTGGGGAAGGAAAATTTGACCTCAACTATTAAAAACCCCAGTTTACCACCACATCAGTTATTTGTTGCTGTGTGAGTTTGCTTCTGAGTAAAACTTGCTAGAGATCTGACCACTTCCATGTAGTCATGGATGCCTGCCCATGGCCGTTCCCATTCATCTACATCCTGTCTAACACTGCCGGGAGAGATGGGCAGGTGCTGGCGCTTGGCAGAACCAGTTAGCTCCCCCAGCTGGAATGGTTTTCAGGTGTGTGTAATACTGTGGTAGATATATTTCAGGATTTGGTAAAGAGGCTGAGCACAAAATAAACACAGGAACGAAGAATGGAGGGAGGGAAGTGACATGCTGCATAAAAGGCAACTGATTGGTGCATTTTATTAGCATTCGAGGGGATTAATTCTCCTTTCACCTGGGTTGAACTATACGCCCTCATGCCCCTGAGCCATGCCTGTTTGAATGAAAGGTCTTCAACTTTTTCAATCACCGTGTTATGAGATTTATAGATTTTGATTTAAAAGAACCCTAGAAACCCAGCGCACTCCCCTTTTCATGATCTCCTGAACTTCCTGCCCTGTCATGCTCTAAACTTTCCCTTGAATTGCCCTCATTGTGCCATTTCCTCTGTTTTGTTTCTATTCTCGTCTAAGGGTAAGAATTAAGAAGCTTGTGGGAAATTATGAGGGTAGGGATACTATTTGCCCATTTTTGTGCCATTTCTAGGAATTTCTTTCCCCTTTTCTCTTCCTTTTCTTGACACTTCATTTCCAAGGTCCTGGCAAGGACTAACAGTTAAAGGTGATCCCTCCATTTAACCTCTTCTCCCTTTAGCTCGTGGTCAGTTCCCGTTTCTAAAGGGTGTATCCTTACTCCTAGACAAAAACCTGCAGAGACCATCTATTAATTCTTCTCTTTTTTTTTTTTTCCCTTTGAAAACAAACAAAACAATGTTCCCTGGAAACATGGGAACCAAACAGCACCTCTTGGCAAAAAGTGGCTGTTAAGTGCAATTGCTGGAAACAGTCATACTTTTTTCTGGTTTATTGTTTTTGGTTTGTTGTTTTTTTTTTTTTCTGAAAAGCAAATGGAGCACTTACAGGTAACAATCTGGAGATCTCCAGCTTTTTTGTGTATCTTCTTTTCACATTATTTCTTAATGAAGAAGAACCTGGCATGAATTAAAGGGGAGAGGGGGAAATGATGGGCCTGCCCGATCTATATCCTATCAGTGCTGAAGGGCAAGAGAGGTCACTTCTTCTCTGACTGTATTTTCTGCCTTGCAGCCAAACCTGATTCACCCCAAAATCTGACAGCATTGCTCAAGGAGTGAAAGAAGGGCTAAATTGTATTTCTATCTGGCTTTTCAGTGTTTGGGGTTGTCATAGTAATGCAAAATGGTTTTTGTGATACTAGGGTGTGGCCACTAGACTTTCATGTCTGCTTTAAGCGGTCTGGTCTCGGCTCCGGCTGGTCATTAGCCAGGAGTGGGTGTGAATCTCAAACACTTTATTCAATCTGTGAAGGCAAGAAAGAGCTGTGATGTGTCTACATGATCCACTACCTCTCTATCCAAGCAGCACTAACCTGTCTGCTGCTGCTGGAGGAGCTGGGAAAGTCCCACCAGAAGTGTGAATTTGCAGTGAGACTTTTTTTGCAGGTCTTATTCCTTGCTGCTCCTTGTTAGGCTAGTTCTGTTAATCTTCCGAGCGTACTGCAATGAGTCTTTCTTTGTTTAGGTTACTGATGAAGGAGACATGAACTGACTGACTGAGATTCATTTGCCACAGGAAGGTATTTTGCCTCTAAGGTAAATTTTCTGATGATTCTTGTCATTGCTGAGTCTGACAGATTTACATCTTTTTGCATTAGCCTTCGTTTAGTGAATGCAGAGAAAAAAAACCAAATAAAGAAAACACCTGCTCTTGAGCTTGTCAAGAAATTTCTTGCCATGTGCTGCTGGGGTTGTGAGCCGAAGATGAACATAATGCACCATACACAGAAGGAAAACTTTCTATCTATCTAAACTGTTCCTTAAAACAAACAAATCTGAACTACCCCCCCACCCAAAACACATTGCTCCAGATGTGGCACTCAGAGCCTGAATTAGGTCCTTCTCTTCTTCACACAATGTGCCAGAACTCGGGCTGGAACCACCTGCATCACAAGCAGCTTTCTAGACCTGACTGACCCCTGCAACCCAACCACCCACCCAGCACCAGCACATCGTCACCCAGCTCAGGATTGCCCCAGGTGCTCTCTTCCTGCTGGAGGTCTACACCTCCCCTCCATCTACGCTGCTCCTACACTAACGACGACCAATGCTCTCTGGCACTGTCCTGCTCCTGCCCAGGCTCTTAACTGCGGCAGGCACAACGTGGCTCCCTTCCGTACAGTGCTGGCAAGAACGTAGGATGTGCCTAGCTTGGTCCAAACACGCAGATTGGAAGAAGACATCTTGGATTGGGAAGAGAAGAGTTTAGCTGTGTTGTTGCAAATCACGTCATACTACTTGCTCTTGGGCCTAGCAGAAAGGCACTGGACAATTTTACTCACTAATACAAAATAAACCCTATAGCAAATCCTATCCTGAAATAACTGAGTGTATCTTGGTGACATTTTTAGGAGGAATTTATTTTCAGTTGTGACCTATCTCTGTCCAGTGGGTCCAAGGAAATGAGCTTCTAGAAAATTAAAATCAAACACGGTGAGCGATGCCTTTGGTAAGAGTCTTGGTGCTCTTGATGAGGATCAAGTGCGATCTGGAAATGCCTGTTTTGAGAGAAGATGGAGAAGTTAATGACTTCTGTCTCCTGACTGAATCTGGCAGCAGTGAAGCTGTGAATCTGTTCGGAACTTGAACTTTAGACTTTGAGGGACCTTAGAGACAACCTAGGCTTTGTGTAGACATTGAAGTGATTTAGGCACTTCATATTTGCATGTTTGAGTTCTGTTTGTGTCCTCTTTCAAGTACTTTGGCTTGTCAAAGGAGGAATTTTCAAGCACTTTGCACTTCTATTGCATCTGACCTTTTATCAGAACATGCAGAGTGGTTAATTATTATGCTGCAGTTTTCACTGTGTGAACAATAACCTCTTTCTTTCCTTAAAGGATTGTTTGTCCAATTAGTCAGTTCTGTCCAATATTGTTAAGAAGCCTTGACTTTGGCTTCTTGATAAATAATAGCTGCTTCCTGAGTCCATTCAAACACTGAAATCATTGTTAAATTTTAATAATGGCCTCAGAAATACTGTAGGGTTTCACTAGCACACATTTATTCCAAATATAAATCAGCGTACGTGGTTTAAATGGCACCCAGTCCCGTGAGTTAGCTTTGTAAATTCATTTCAATGTTTTGCATGCACAGAGAAAACAGAATGGAAATGGAAGAGCTGCAGGGTCTGCAGATGTAATTAATTGGCAATGCACCGGATTCAGTGATAGCTGGGGGTGGGAAGCAGTGGGATGGCACAGGCTGTTGTGGTAGGCGCATTACGCCGAGATGGATTCGCAGACGGGTGTATGACTTCCATGTGACTCAGTAAAAAGTGTGTGGGTGTAGGTGTATAAAGTTTTGTGCATGTAGTCTTACGCATGGAAAAGCATGTATGTGGGCCAGAGTTATATAAAACTACTGCTGCGTCTGTGCGGAACACACTTTTCCAACTCCTGTTATCCCAGCGAAGGTGCAACTCACAGACTCAGACGCAGTTGGGATTATCTTCCCAAGCATGGTTTGGACAAACCTGGTTTACTGTTTTGGCCTGGCATTGGTGGTTTGGTTTTAATGCTTGTGCTTACATGGGGGAGGGAAGCATTTGGGTCACAACAACCCCCTGCAATGCTACAGGCTGGGGGAAGAGTGACTGGAAAGTGCCCAGGGAGAAGGATCTGGGGGTGTTGGCTATTAGCTGGCTGAAGAGGAGCCAGCAGGGTGCCCAGGTGGCCAAGAAGGCCAACGGCACCCTGGCTTGTACCAGCACTGGTGTGGCTGCAGGAGCAGGGCAGGGATTGTTCCCCTGTACTGGGGACACTGGGGAGGCCACACCTCAAATAATCCTGGGTTCAGTTTTGGGCCCCTCACTGCCAGAAGGACATTGAGGGCTGGACCATGGCCAGAGAAGGGCAGCGGAGCTGGTAAAGTGTCTCTAGGCACAAGTCCTATGAGCCACAGCTGAAGGACCTGGGGTTGTTTAGTCTGGAGAAAAGAAGGCTGAGGAGAGAACTCCTTAGGTTGGACGTTGGGAAAAATTTCTTTACAGGAAGGGTTGTCAGTGCCAGGCACAGGCTGCCCAGGGAAGTGGTGCAGTCCCCATCCCTGGAGGGATTTAAAAGACATATAGATGTGGTGCCGAGGGACATGGTTTAGGGACCCTGGCGGTGCAGGGTGAACGGTTGGACTGGATGAGCTGAAAGTTTAAACCAAAATGATTCCGTGATTCTGTGATTATCTTTTCATACTGTATTCTGCAAATATTCTGAATCAGATTACTATTTTTAATAATCATGAGATGCAGTGTTATTCTGATATTCCAGAGAATTTCTGTTTTGGCTTGCCAGCCTAGCCATCTCCATTTAGGCATTGGCAAGGGAGGAATCCACGTGTGAGATAATCTTCTAAGTGCCCATTAAAGTCACTGCAGGTCTACTGAGTTCAGTTAGTAAAACATGAAGAGCTATTGAGATGGAAAAAATAGGGTTAGCTGGATAACTAGAAACTTCCCTGGCAATATTGATGAGGCCTTGGTCAACTCTAAGAGTGACCTGTCTCCCTTGTGTATGTCTATACATACAGATGCAAGCAGAGCACCAAGACAGGACTTTATGTTTTAAATAAAACATAAAATATCACCAAATCTTCAACAAAAATAAAAGCATTTGCAATACTTGATGTCGATCTTTACACCCCAATTTTGAACTTGTATTTCAGTTTAGCATCTAAAGGGCAAATACATAAATTATCAGATATAAAATATAATGCTTTGCCAGCACGAGTGTCGAGCATCAGAGAAAACATTCGGTGCAGTCTTGTTAAGAAAGCCTGTCTGGAGAGAGTGTGTCAAGGGCCTCCCAATCACATCTAGATTTAGACAGAAAGCATCTGCCTATACTGTGAAGGAAATGCAGAGGAACAGTAACATTTTAGAACATAGTTGTCTAGTTAATCTGTCCCCTAGGCTGCGGGAAGCAGTTTGGCTGTTCTGTAAAGACTTTCGAGATCTGTCTTTCATGAGACATCATGGGACAGCGCAGCCAAGGCAAAGTCGGGGCATTCCCTGGCAATGCTTGGAACCAAACCCTGCTCTGATGGAGGCGTAAGTGGGAAGGGCAGCCTGCAGGCTGCTAAGCTGTGGAGGAAACCTTCAACTTGGATGCTTAGAGTAACGTTTCTAACAGGAGGGCAGGTGAACTTTCTGAATAAACCAACCACCTCCTGTGTCCATGTCTATGATCATCAGCACCCACCTAAAGGCAAGAAATTTTACTCTGAAGGTGACACAAAAGTTCCGCTTTTTCTGTGTCTTCCTTACCCAAAGTCACCTGGTAGTTCACTCAGTTGCCCTAACTGCTACCTGGTGGCTACATACTGAAGCATAAAGCCTCTCAGTCCTGCCGAAGCTGAGATTTCGAAGGAATGGATCTTCCATGAAACATCCTCACTTTCACAAGATTAGTCCTGCCTCCTTTTCTGCTGCACTTCAGCGCCGCAGGATCCCAGGGATGCTCACAGGGGGCCCGGCTGCTCCGTGCTGTTCAGTTTAAGGCGATCCCCAGAGGAGTGGTAGCTAAAGAAAGCTGTCTGCATCCTGGAGTTTAAAAATAGAAGCAGATGGCTGGAACCCTGCGACCAGCTGGGCTGCAGTTAGCAAAAGCTCGTGACAGATTTTAAGGTCAGCCCTGCGCTGTGGGAACAAACAGGCCATGGTGTGCTTGAACTGGAGGCTGAAAAATGAGCCACAGCGGGAACCGTTCTCTGATTCTTTTCAGATGCTTTTGGAAAGGTTGTTCTGCTTTGTTCTCTCCAGCCAAGCAGGCTGGAGATGGAACTGAGTTGGCTGCGCTATGAACATCCCTTGTCAAAATGCTGCATCCCTTTTATATCTCTTCTTTTCCCCACACCTCGTCATTTTTCCATCCTTTTTTATTTCAGATCTTCTTCATTAACATTTACCCCAGTACAATTTGCCTCTCCTCTGCTTCATACTGGAATACATCATTGGATCACTCCCATTTTTACTTAGTACCTGGCCCTGATGATGATGTGACCTTTGTCACTGCCTTAGCAGGAATTCGTTCTCCCAGCTCTGCAGCACGTTTGCTCATCAGCTTTCAGAGCAGATGATCTTCATCCGTAGGCACGTCATACAAACACTGACTGGGCTGCTTAGCTTCTACCCTTCTCACAGGGCTTCTGACACCTCCTGTATTTCAGAACACAGTATCCCACCATCCCCCCCTTGGACAATCTGTAAGCTCTTGACTTATTCCACCCTGCATCAAACACCTTTCTGAAACTGAAGTCTCTCTTCCCTCCCCAATCAAAATAAAATATTGACTATTAGCTCATCACCAAACCCAGTAATTCCAGCTTAATCCTACTTGGCAAAGAAAATTTGGCTTATAAGTGCTGTCTAATTACTAAAGGTACAACATGCAGGGAAGACAGAGTGAAGAGATGACTAAGAGGAGGACAGTGGGCAGACTGTCCACCTTGGAGGCAGGAGGTGAGTAACCAAAAGCTTAAATTTGTGAAGGTCATCTGTTGGTTCCTGAAGTGTTCCAGAGAACACACAACACATGTGAATATCTGTGTATCTGGGTTCTGCTCTGCTGTAGGTGTTTCTTCATGGTGCTGGGCATTTATGTATCCTGGATCAGCCTCCTCGCCCTTTTTCCATGCTAAAAAATCCAGTGGCACTCCTGGATGTTCAGCTTTGCCTGGAACTGTAAACAATGATCCTTTCCTTCGTCTATATTATGTTTTTATTCTTGATTTTCAGTGTAAGTTCTTTTACCGCAGAAGAAAGCAATTGTCTTTAAATATCTCAGGTTAGAAAAAGATGCCCTAAAGCATTTTACATACCTTATTTTCCTTCTTAATTTTCATCTAGGGCATTTCCATAACACACTGTAGAAGTCACTAGTTCCCTCACAGCTGGCTGAGAATACCTGGATATCTTGCTTCACTCCTTGTTTTTCCCCGGCCATCTCATCAGAAATTGAGGCGCCTGAGAAAACCAGGCTGACAAACCAATGGGGACACAGCATAGGCTTAGCCACCTGAAGGCGACGCTCACATCTCATCTAGTGAGTGACAAATGTTCAACGAAATTGCAGTGGTGAAGGACGAGCGAGCGATCCTTTTGATGATGGAGGTCTGCAGAACATTTATGTTGAACCAGGCAAAGAGAAAACCACATCAGAGCAGGACCGTAGCCCACGCAACCTGCGAGCAGCCCCAAGGCACACGCCGTGCGGTCAACGCGTTACTCATTCTGCTGCTTGCTGGCGCTGCGTCACTGGGGAACACACCCCCTCGTCTGAGCTAAAAGAGGGACAGGAAATCTAAAAGCAGCATTTACACCAGCAAATGCGATCTGCAAACATTCTCTCCTTGGATTAAGTCGTTTCAAAGCCTTGCGAAGTTCAGAAGAGTCTTTGCCTGAAATGGGGCCAAAAGACGCGACGGCTCTAGACGAGGTTGCAGTTGTGTCTGAAGGGTTGACAATGGCCGAGGTGGGAGAGGGAGGCTGGAAGAAGGAGACCAGCAGGGGACTATTGCTGCCGCACAGATAAGTCACTGGAAGGAAAAGCTTTGCCCAGCCAAGGCTGGCTGCAGAGGGAAGCGCATTGCACTCGGAGCTCAGAGCTGCTGCGTGCCAGGGCCCTCCGGGGCAATCGCTCTCCTGCACCAGGGGGATTGATCACACTCTGTTCCTTTGGGTGCTTCTTGCACAGCCTCTTTTTTACGGTGTGGGAAAGAGGGATGAACAAAACGCATTGTGATTCAGCAGAGGAGGAATGCCCTCTGAAGGCAATCAAAGAGCAGCCTGAAGGTGCTGGGAGGGTGCAAGATCAGTAGGGCCTGCCAAGGTGAGGTGCCACGACGTTGACATGGGTTGGACAGTGAGGTTTCTCCCAGGAGCCGTCCCTCCCCTCCCTGACTTCTTCCAAGGACACGGGCTAATTCTTACTCTCCCAGTGTGACCGAGGCAGTCTTGGGATGGAGACTTCCCTCCTCCCTCTCCCAAGGCTGGCTCCGACGAGGTGCCGAGGCCCTTTGACGAGCCTGACAAATTGCTTTCAGTGCCATCCAAGCGCATTTCTCAGTCAGGCCCTCTCCCTCTGAGCGGGGAGGACAGCCAACCTGCTTCTTTACAAAGTGGCACTGTGTTGTCCCTTTGGCATCCGGGGACACAGCTTGTTACTCACCGGCTTGAAGGGCTCCATTCTTTAAAAAAAAAATAGGTCCTGCAAACAAGCAGTGCAAGGAGACAGTGAGGCCCAAGCGAGTTGCCAGGCTGGTCAGACGGATGGGATGCCCAATGCGCTTCCTCCACCTCGACTCACAAAGAGTTGCCAGCAAAGAAAAGAGCTGGGGAAGGAAGGGGTGCCACCAGGTTTGCGTTCAAATAAAAGGAAAAATAACGATTTTTTAAAAACTTTATTCAGAGGAGCAACCCTCTCATATGGACTCACCCAATGCTGGTTTCAGAAAGGCTTCAGATGCCTCACAGCCCCCAAGAGCGGGGACTGCTGTTCAAACTGGATCAAGGTGGGTTTTTTACATCTCAGATAAATCTGCAGCTTCCACATATCTTCCGGAGAATTTCTAGCGTATTTGTTTTGTGCTTGCAATACTGTGCGGATGTGGGTGGGTGAGTGTGCGTGCGCGGGCGGACAGGAGTGCCTCCATGTGTACGTACCCACGGATACCATCTCCCAGCCAAGGCCGAGGGTGCGGAGTGCCAGCTTGGTGTCAAGCCAATATTGTCGTGTTCTGGGAAAACACACAGCGAGGACTGTATTTGGGTTATGATAAGAGTTCAGTTTAATCACACAGATGCCAAATCATCCCAAATTAAAGCTTAATGCAGACTGTGATAGCGATGACGCTGCAACATGTGGTTTATAAAGAACATGAGCTAATGTCTAGAAAAAGAGAGTGGAGGAAGGGCCCTGCCACCAATTCCGTTTCTGGTCTTGGACAAATCATGTTAAGCAATGTTTGCTATCCTGAAGAAAAAGGATCAATGTCCAAATAAGAACTGGTTTTAAAAAAAAAAAAAAAGTGTCCATTGGCAGAACTACTACCCTGGTTGGATTTTGCTTCCTTTGAGGTGAGACTTTCAAAGACATTGGATTGAAGGAGGAACTCAAATCTCAACATTATTTTCTAGGGTCTTCTGCTGCTAATTCACTAATATTTCTGAAAACCTTGCCTGTGATATGTCATTGCCTCAGTTTCCCTCCCTCTGACTTGGGCAGAGCTTCTATGCCAAGGTAGAGGGATGTGCACAGAAATAATTGCCTGTATTTACACAGCAATTGTGACAGTAGTAGCAGGCTCCGCCTGAATATTTTAATATTAACGTGGAAAAAGTAGCCTCACACAGCTGCTGTGAAGTTTAATTACTTACTGACTTGCAAATACTTTGAGCTGTAGTTTTCAGACCGTGTTTATTGACATTATTTTAGTGACATTATTACACAGTGTGAAGTCATACTCACTAGTTCTAGCTGAATATCAATCTCTCTGGCTTTGAGAGTTTAATCAGGGTCCTTCTTGCACTCTAGTTCTGAGGGTGTTTTTAATATTATAAAAAGGTACGGCAGAGATCGGGGCAATGCCTTAGCGAGATTTACCTTGTGCAGTGGAATGTGGAACTCACTAGAAGGGTTCTCTGGTGTCCCACTTGATCCGAGATGTCTTCTTTCCTCTCTGCAACTGGCAGAACGGGTTTTTAAGACAACTTCAGACATCCTATCGTCCTGGCTGCAGCTGGAGTAAAGTTAGTTTCCTTCCTAGTGGCTGGTTCAGTGCTTTGTTTCGGATTTAGTGGCAGAATAATGTTGATAATACATTGATGTTCTAGTTGTTGACAACACACTGATGTTTTAGTTGTTGCTAAGGAGCGCTTGTCCTATATTAAGGATTTTTCTGTTTCCCATGCTCTGCCAGTACGCAGGTGCGCGTGACACTGGGACAGGGACCCAGCCAGGACCGCTGAGCCCAACCAGCCAAAGGGACATTTCATACCACAGGACAACACGCTCAGTTTATAAACTGGGGGGAGATGGCTGGGAAGAGTGGAAGGCTGCTCAGGCATCGGTCAGTGGATGGTGACCACTTGCATTGTGCATCTCTTCTTCCTGTTATTATTATTGTTACTGTTAGAATATCTTATTTTAGTTATTAAACTCTTCTTATCTCAATCCACAAGTTTCACTTTTTTTTTTTTTCCAATTCCCACCAGGAGGAGGGAGGAGGGAGCGAGCAGCTGTGTGGTGCTTAGTTGCTAGCTGGGGTTAATCCATGACACCTATCTGTAATTTTTCTTTCTCATTACTCAAAAAGAGTTTTGTATAGTGACTATAGACAAAAGACCACAACATGTTGTTTCCTAAATGTTGTATCAACTCTTTTCTTGAGATCTATGATCCAGGAAGAAAAAAGAAAAAGCAATAAAAAGTTACTTTGCAGAAGTATGTAGCTGAGTAACTTTAATTTTCTTGTCCCAGCTGGAAGGATAAAAAGGAAATAAACACCAATAAACAGCATAGATTTGAGTATTTAAGATGCCTGACTTTCTCTGACAGCACCGTGATCAGGTGCTTCTGCCCTCTTCAAGATTTTTTAAGATTTTTTACTAACTCTCTCACTTTCATAATGTTACAGGTACATCAGAGCAGATGAAGACACTACCTACATTGCCCTGTTCTTCTTAAATACGGTTTTCAACTCACTTGTGCCCTTCTACAGCTGCGCTGGCACTGCTGCTCTCACCAATGGTTTACAATAAACCACGTTGAGTAAACAGTTCTCTCTTTCTTCACAGCTATTCCTCTTCAGCCTTTTGAGAACTATTGCTCAAGCCCTTGTCTTTGGTCACAAGTATGCGTTTTTTCCCGAGTCAAGTGGAATGAACTTTTCACCTTTTCAAATGCCTGGAAGAAAGATCCACTAGTACGGGACTTACACAACTGGCAGGGCTGCAGATTTGTCACCCAGCAACTAGTAATTGCCCGTGTGTGTGCTGCCAGTGTGAATGAGATGAGCACACTGAGGGGTGAGCTGCCCCGCACTCAGAGCTGGTGAGAACACATCTACCAGGTTGGGTCTTACACAAAAGTCAGTGATCACAGGAACCTTCTGCCCCATGGACTAGAGCTCGGTACGACAGATGAAGTTCAAGAACATTTTCTACCTGAAAACCATTGAGAATTCACAAAACACTGTGACTGGGGTATTCTGAGATATTCTCACTCAAGGAAATGCCTTATGATAGAGGTGAGGGTCAGTGATATGGTCTAAGAGTAAATTTCATCCCCTTTCTATCAACGAAGAGATGTGAAATCTAGAGGTGTAGTTTATCGGAGCAGAAACTGAAAGATCAAGCCTTGCTTTCTTTTTGGCCCAATGAGATTCCAAAATGCAAGAGCAAAATAGACTTGGAAAAAAAAAAAAAAAAGATCGATATTAGTCACACAGTCTTTGGACAAGGGTTTAGAGAGGAGTATGGCCAAGGCATACTATGGCAACATTTGAGGGAAAAAAATAAATGCCTTAAAACAAAACCAAAAAACCAATCAAAACCTCCCCCCCAAGTTAAAACAGATTATACGTGTATGGCGGGGTGGAAGCAACCCAGCACCAAAGTCAAAACCAAACCCTTCATCTAGACAGTTTTCAAAATTTACACTGCATGATGCAAATGCAATGCATCAATGCATCATGCAAAGATGACTTCTTTCTCTGCTGATATTCCCCCAGGATTTCAACACCACCATGTGAATGGGTGAGATCAGAGGCAAGCAGTGATCTAATAACCGTGGTGAGGTGGCAGCTGCCAACAACAAAGTCTACAGTTCTGGAGACACTCATCCCTGACGAGACATTCAAGCATCCTGTGTTGTAAAATCGAGCTGTTCCTGACACTTTGCCCTCCTACTCTCATCCAAACTTCAGACCATGTCGTCACTTCAGTGCGAAAATTACACATAGCTCTTGTGTAAGGACAAGCTCTCAAGAATGATTTTACAACTTGGAACTTCCCAGGAAATGAGCTACAGTGAACGCTGAACCTTAAATCACTGCGTGTTCGTGCTGATTTCTGCACCTCATTGCTATATGTCATGCAAGACACAGAAAAATAAGGACAATTTTGAGCCTCTTCACTCATCATCCAAGAACAAGCCAGAGGACAGGCGCTGTTGCCACAACTTCTGCCATCCCTACATGCTACATGACCAACTTCCCCGAAGTGGACTAGATTTATAAATGGTTTCCTGCTTCTGACAGGACTCCTTCGGTAAGTTTACAACTCTGCTTTGTTTGCAGTCTATTTCTTCCCGTACAAGTCTCTGCCCCCACCCTGATATGGACGTGTTGTTTTGTTGGCCTGTGGGATCCTGACACAGCGAGAAGGGAATGGGAGAGGGAAATTGCTACACTTCCCCCTTGCTGACCAGAGAACAAATGGGAAGTGGGATGACTTTTGCTGCCTCAGAGGTCAGTTGGTCACAGTGTCCACTCCCAGCGCTATGGCTCAGTCGTTCTCTACTCTCTCCTTTTGTCTTTATCAGGAACAAAGCTGAGGAAATCACAAAACCAAGGTAATGCCTGCAGTTTAGCTTCCTGCAGGCTTTTCATCAGATATGAGAAAATAATGGTAGAGTCACTTTCTTTCAAAGAAAAATGTCAAATCTTTCTAGACAAATTGATCTAGAAGTCATAGAGTCATGTAGTTATTTTGACTGGGAAAGACCACTCAGGTCGAGGAGTCCATCCGTTACCCTAACAGTACTACATTTACCACGAAACCCTGCCCCTCAGCTCCACACCCACACACTGTGAAACCCCTCCAGGGATGGTGACTCCACCACCACCCTGGGCAGCCGGGGCCAATGCTGCACAGCCCTCTCTGGAAAGGAATTGTTCCTGATGTCCAGCCTAAACCTCCCCTGGCACACCTTAAGGCCATTTCCTCTTGACCTGTAGTTTGTTACTTGGGAGAAGAGACCGACTCCACCTCACTACAACCTCCTGTCAGGGAGTTGTCAAGAGTGATGAGGTCTCTCCTGAGCCTCCTTTTCTCCAGGCTCAGCACCCCCAAGTCCCTCAGCCGCTCCTCAGCACATTGTGCTCCAGACCCTGCCCCAGCTCCGTTGTCCTTCTCTAGACATGCTCCAGCCCCTCAAGGTCCTTCTGGCAGTGAGGGGACAGAACTGGAGTCACGATTCAAGGTGTGGCCTCCCCAGTGCCAAGCACAGTGGGACAATCCCTGTCCCAGTCCTGCTGGTCACACCAGTGCTGGTACAAGCCAGGATGCTGTTGCTCTTCTTGGCCATCTGGGTACCCTGCTGGCTCATATCATTTCAGTGAGTAGGAGAAACCAGGAAGCCACCAAAAAGCATCAGGCTCAAGTCAGCTGACAGCTGTGATGCTACACATAAGGCCAGCTGATCCCAGATCTGTTGGCCACAAACCCTAGATGTGTTAGGGAATGGAATTAGGGAAATTTTTATAGGTGGAAGACAGAATTGATTGATTCTTCCCAGGCAGGGTTTCTTCATCCACGCCTTGCTGGGAGGAGTTAAACTACATCCCAAGTCCCTGTTGACACAGTTGTTGCTGGGAACACGACATTAAAGACATGAAAAACCTGAGGCTGTATCTCACTTCCTCTTTTTCGAGCGTATGTTTCTTTGCCAGCTTTCGAGACTCCTCAGCTAGTGCAGATGCAAATTCAGTGACCTGGCGCGAGTGCAGGCTCTGACATGCAGAACCCTTGCTTGGCCTGCTCTGGCTGTTGGGCAGAGCTGTAGCTGCAATTTGCACACTGACATAAGGTGTACAACTCTCCAAGTTGCTTCTTACCCTCTTTAGCCCACCTTTGGATGAAGGGTCGTGGCCATTTTGGAAACATTTAGGTCTTAACGGAAGAAGCTTTTGACATGGCCTTGGCTTTTACATGGCATTCAAAGGAATTTTCAAAATTCTGCTATATTTTCTTGTTGTCACAATATGCTTATAAACAACGCAAGTCTGCTGTTAAATAAGACAGAGAGACCACAAGGAGCTCAGAGAAAGCTGCTAGAATGAAGAAGCTGGGCAAGTAGAGTCTCAGAGAGAAACCTTAATGAATTGGGTGTGGGATTCCAGAGAAAAAGGGAGATGGGTGATTAACAGAGGATGGCTAAAGGAAGAGACGCATCAGTTATTCCTCTCATCATTATGGGCAGGCAAAATCGGTTTACAAGAGATCAGGGAGGAATTAGATCAAATATTAGGAAAAACTTTGTAACTACCAGAAAACCTAGGCCATGGAGTTTGCTGCCAAGAGAGGATGTGACTCGTTGTCAGTGCAGAGCCATCTGCCACAGGATTAAATCCTCAGTGCCGTAGTCTAAGACGGGGGTTAAAACACTCAGCTACCTCAGTTACTGCAGCTAGAGTCAGTCTTGCATAACTGGTGTTGGTAGTTATGGATAATCCAGGCAAAACCGGCTTTTGTTTGTTTGTTTGGGGTTTTGTTATTTTGTCCCTGCGTCTCTGAGGGACTGTGTAATAAAACAACTGGTACCTTTTGGTTTTCCTCCTATTTATCCATCACTGAAAGCCATCAAAACATGGCAAATATAATGGGGTAGGTGGAGAATGTATCTTTGTGGTAATGTCAGGACACCTCCAAAGTCTGTTTATGTAGAAAACTACATAAGCTGATACTCCCTTGTAAGGAGGAGAGGTGCAGATATGCCCGGTTAGTCTAAATGACAGTGGAAGGAAACGTCATGGCGAGGTGTCCTTCGTTTGTCAGTGGTTACTCTCGAGTATTTTCCAAATGGTCACTGTTTGGCACCATCTTAAGAGAGGAGATACGTGTATGAGATGATAAAAAAATCAGGATCTGATACAGCAATGCGCTAAGACATGCTTCAAAGAGGTTCACCAGGGGTGGGACAACTTCTTTTTGAGGAGATCCACCTAGATGCAGCAGTTCAATCTTGTGGGGAAGGCTCAAGGCTCAGAACTTGAACATGGGTGAGTATCTTGAGCTCGTTTCACAAGTACCACTGTTTTGGCAGATGTCCCCTCCTTTCTCCTCTGTTGCAACTATAGATGTTTTTTTCCTCACTCAGGGCTTTGGTTCAGGAAGATACATACTTCTGGAAGGTTCCTGAAGCTTTGTGGAGCAGGAAAAAAGAACAATGCTGACCAATTCTGATTTTTAAACATAGTGTTAAAGAGTGGGATAACAGAGAATTTGTAGGAAAAAATTATTTCTCACTTAGAAAACAGCTGAGTCTGTGTAAAGTCCTGGTTAAACAATGGAGCTAGTCAGGAGTGAGACTCAGCATAACATTTAGATCATAGATATCCTGAACTCTCTGAAGAGGCTGGAAGAGCTAAACGAGAGGTTTTGTCGATGAGGTTAATCTCATTTTTGGCGTTTCTGCAGAACCCTGAAGATGGTAGTCCTCAAAATTAAAATAAACGCCTGAGCTTCCTAGAAAGGCAGTTCCAACCTGTCCAGGAAAAGACATTGGATGTGATGGCTGATTGGAGAACAGGCAGCTGGAATTCATTCTCCAAAAAACCTTGAAAACGTATCATAGTTGTCACAGCTTAGCCCACTCTCATGTATGTTTTCTTATTGTATATTTCTTGTTGCTTCCCTTCAAAATTCATTATACCAGTACTTCCCTAGGGCGAGCAAACTGTCTGAGCTGGGGACTGTTTCTATAGCACTCAGGTTTGTGAGGAGAGGTTACTTCCTTGTTATTATGTCATTTCCTCAAATAAGGGTCTATGTTGCAAGATAGAGTAGTTAATTATGGTTCCCTTTTCTCTAGTCATTCCTGAATTACCACGGCATGTAATTACTCAGTTACTACTGTGTAATCAAAATAATAATACGTTTCTTGCCTTCCTCATTACTACTGTAACCAATGCAACCAGAATCCCTATTTTTTGGCCCAGCGTTTTACAGTGTTAAACCATTTGCAGAATAACAGTGGGCACAGGCTTATCTGTGGTCCATGGGCCACCGAAGTCATCTCTCGACTTAACATGTTTTGTGCTGCTCTTAACTCTGCGTAGCCAACACCAGGACCACCACTTGGGTTTCACTGGCTTAACTACTTGACTGCGCTCAGGGCTACCTCTGCTCCCAGCAGGAGCTCCCGTTCCGTTAGGCACTGTAGAAATACGAATAATCATTTCTAATGAGGGTTGTGGTCAGTTCATCACACGTCTCTGCTGCTCCTTCCTCCTCACCCTCTTCCCCTGCTCCAGCACGGGGCCCCTGCCATGGGAGACAGTCTTCCATAGACTTCTCCAGCCCGAGTCCTTCCCACAGGCTACAGTTCTTCATTAATTGCTCCAGCATGGGTCCCTTCTACGGATTGCAGTCCTTCAGGAACAGACTTCTCCAGCCAGGGGTGAACATCCAGCAAATCTGCCCCGGGATGGACTCCTCTTTCCATGGGTCCACAGGTCCTGCCAGGAGCCTGCTCCAGCTCAGGCTTTCCGCAGGGTTGCAGCTTCCTTTGGAAGGATTTACCTGCTTTGGCACGAGGTTCCCCACTGTGGACCTCCATGGGCTGCGGAAGAACAGCCTGCCTCGCCATGGTCTTCAATACAGGCTTCATGGGTATGTGCTCTGGTGCCTGGAGCACCTTCCTCCCCCCGCCTTTTTCACCAACCTTGGCGTCAGAAAAATTGTTCTTCTAACATATTCTCACTCTTCTCTCTGGCTAAAGTTGCTGGTTTGTTTTTTCCCCTCTTAGACATGTTATCAGAGAAGTACTACCACCACTGCTGATTGGTTTGGCCTTGACCAGTGATGGCTCCATCTTGGAGACAGCTAGCGTTGGCTCTATCAGCCATAGGGAAAGCTTCTAGCAACTTCTCAAAGAAGCCACTGCTATAGACTCCTGCTACCAAAACCTTGCCACTCAAACCCAACACATTCCACCCCTCGCCGCTGTGAATCACATATTTAAAAATTACCATCAAAACCCACATTCATTACACGATATTCTCAAACATCACTAGCATCAACAAAAAAGAACTCCCCACGCCAAAATCAAAATCACATCATCAGAACATTGAATAAAAGCGGACAGTTTACACTCGATCCATCCCTCGTCCCTTCACCATAATTACAACAGCAGAAGTTGCCAACAATCATTCCACTTTTCACTCTCTAGCTGTGTTCAGTCCATGTTTCACTTGATACCTCTCCCAATTACTGTCCTTATCTCAAATTCCTCAAGCCTGAAGTCCAAAAAGGACTGGGTGCCAGGTGCCCACAAGCCTCTTGTCACTCTCCTCCTCAGCAGAATAGCAGGGGAGAAAATCAGATGGAAAAAACTCATAGGTCAAGGTAAAGACAGGCTAATAAAGCAAAAGCAAAAGCGTTTATTGCTGAGCAGACGACATATGGTATGGACTATCCCTTTGGTCAGCTGGGGTCAGCTGTCCTGGTGTGTCCTCCTCCAAGGTCTTGCTCACTGCCAGCCTACAGGTGAGGAGAGAATGCTGGGGAGGGAGCCTTGATGCTGTGGGAGCAGTGCTCAGCAGGACCCAAAC
>NW_010390005.1:44207-57825 GCF_000710305.1 Buceros rhinoceros silvestris | reverse complement strand
ATTAATTATTATATTAGTTAATTTAATTATTAATTCTGTGGTATTTCTTCTTCCCAGTACTGACTGCTGTAAATGATATGACACATAAGTCCTCCTTTGTTTGAATTCCGTAGAAATTTTTTTATTTTGTGTTTGTATTGGGCAAGAACAATCACATAAAGGATTATTATAGTAATCTTGTTCATGGTGCCATTTAAGATCGTGTTAATCTCCTCCCAAAGGTGTAAAATATCAGATCAGATTAGATTTAGATAGATTCAGTCTTTCCTGAGGGTGTCTTACATTCTTACAGGCACAATGAAATGTTTCCAAGCTTAATGGAATTTTCATATTTGCACTCAGTCTGTGGATTTTGGTACGCATATTTTCTTCCATACACATTTTTGCATCTTCATTCTGTAGTTTCCTTTACTAATGAAAAAAAAATCTCAAGAGACAGCACTCATATATTGAAGTACTCAACAGTTCATATTTATTCTGACAGGTTATGAAGTAAAAAGCCCTCTCTAACGCTACTTGTAAAGCTGAAGAAAAAATTATATGGTGAAATTTTTAGAATGCTTCTTCACATTGGCTAGATCTTCTCTCTGTCAATTTGTTTATGGCGTTTTGTAATAGCAACAGCAGTTGGTACAAATAATTTTAATTTTTTTTAAGAGTGAGAATGTTTTTAATTAATGGAAGTTAAAATCAGTGAAAAGGATGTCCCCTGCAACACTCGAATCTTTTCCTTTACAGGCAAATGTTTCCAATAGTTGAGTTCCCACATTTGTGTGTGTGTAGTTGTCCTGGTGTGAGTTAGAACAGAACTAATCCTTTCAGAGATTTTACTTTCCAGCTCAGTCTTTTCCAACTAACTGCACTGTCTGAAGTTAACGGCATATTTTTGCAGACAGTGTCTGCTTCTAGAAGTGATAACGCTTGATGTTTACAGTTACTGCCAGAGGTTGGTACCACAGTGTGGGTGGGGGTGAAGTAAGTGAGAGGCCACACCTGTGGGGAGGAGCGAACAAGATAGATGACCCTAAACAAGGTGTTCCATCCCCTAGATGTCATATTTGATATAAAGCTGAGGGTCTTGCTCTCTTCTTCAATGGCCAGCATCTGAGGTGGGTTCTGTCCATTCTGCCTTCAATCCCAGGCTCTGTATTCCTGAATCTAGCTCCAGAATCCAGTTCCTGCATCTGGTTCCCATTTGTCACAGAGTCCAGCCTGGGCCTTCCCCAGGATCTGCCCACAGCATCAGTGGTGATGGTGACATGGTTGCCATCAGCAGGGTTGGGTTCAGTATTGGTATTGTACATATCTGTTTACATTTCATTTTATTACTATTTTTTTCACTAGAGCAGTTTTTGTTTTCTTTTCCAGCCCATAAGTCTCTCTCCCTTGTTCCTTTTCTCTTTCCCCTCTTTGGGAAACGTGGGGGAAGGGGTGGGAGGGGGTAATAGAGAGCGTTTGTCATTCATCCAGTGGCTGGGGCCGCCCCTACCCCCTAAGCTCGCCCTGGGCTCTCTCCCTTGTTCCTTTTCTCTTTCCCCTCTTTGGGAAATGTGGGGGAAGGGGTGGGAGGGGGTAATAGAGAGCGTTTGTCATTCATCCAGTGGCTGGCCCAGCCCTAACCCATGACGCTAGCTCTGGGCCTAAGGATTTAGGTTCTGATGGTAACTGTACTTCCTGATATTTGGGAAGAATACTGAGAACTTTAAATCAACTGGAACATGGGAAAGTAAACTTTTACCATGACTTGTCAAATGACAAAACCTGACCTCCTGACAGACCAAGCTAGAGTTGTGATCAGACTGAAAATCTAATCAAATTAACAGCTATTTTTGTTAATGTACAATTTAGAATTAGTTTAGATAAATTCAATTTAATATATGGAATTTTGTGAAGTTCAGCTCTCCAAAGAGCACCCCTAAAATAGTTATAAGACTCTGAATTTCTGCTTGACAATAAATCAGAGATTAAGTTAATTCTCCTGTATTTCCAAAATTAAAGCAACATGTCTATATAGATACGGAACAGAACAGCGAAGATAAACCGTGACTTGTGTCAACATGCAGTAGAAAGGGACAACAAAGTATAATAATTCTGTCCCTGAAAAGCTCAAGTGAAAATGCTTATTCTTATCCTGTCATATGTTACCTTATTATTTCACACACACATTTTCCACATCTACACTTAGTTAAAACATTTGAATACTTAATTCTTAGAGGAACTCCTTTACCTTTATACTAAGCATGTATCATCACTTGTCCATTATTATCATTACAAATAAACCTTAGAAGTGATTTGTCAAAACGCCTAGCAAGAAAGCATCTCTAGTATACACTAGTTGTCTTGTAGAGTAAATATTATGTTCCTCAATTAACTGCAGTTTTATCTCAGTAAGATGCTATAATTGTCATTCATTATTACCCCAAATCTTCCTCTCTACCTCACTGAGAAATGGAAAAAAAATCTTAATGACATCAAGTATTTGAAACAGTAGCATTCAAAATGTTTTTTATAATGTGATGGAGGAATGGTTCCCTAATACATAACAAGATCCAAATTATATTGAGGTTTTAATTGCAGGAAGGAAGAGCAATGTTCTGAGAAGAGGCACAGATTTTAATAAGAAACAAGCTTCTTTCTTCCAGGATAGAGACCAAGTAGTGTTTTCAAACCCACTTCCAAATTTTCACCACTCAGAGTACTACCATATTCATAAGAGAATCCCAAAGCAGAAGTCCTTTTAATCCCAGTTTTAGAAGTATCTTAGACGTGACTTGAAAAGCGCCAAGAGCAAGATATTATTTCATTGAGAGCAAAAGTTATTGCTTCCCTGGATCGAAACGAGAGGTTCATGCAAGGTCAGTATACTGAAAGAATTCACTCATTGCAGGGTACTTCTTACTACTGTATGAAGCCATTTTGCACCATTATGAAGCGGTTAATTTTTCTTCCATGGGAATAAAATGAATGACTTGGAGAAATTCCTGAATTTTTGTGAAACAGGCAAAGAGGGATGCATCCTCAAACATTTTTAAGTAAAGGATGCTTCTTCTACAGACAGAAAATTCCAAGCAGGTGACAGAGCATGTTTCCAGTTCTAGAAAGGAAAAAAAAAAAAAAAATCATAGAGAAGACAAGCTGGGCAACAAAGCCAAATACATTTAACTCAGAGCCAGAGTGAGACAGAAAATACTTGTTTTCTTTTTTGTTGTTCTTGTTCTAGCTCTGCTGACCAATAGATTTTATTTAATTATTCAGAAAAATTTGTACATGAACAAGTTCTTTAAGTCCCAGTTTCTCTGAACTAAAGCAGAAAAAGTAAAATTTGTTTGCATCAGCACACTTCTGACTTTAGTTTAACAGTTTCTAGTGTAAATCACTTCCTACTAAAATGAGGTGGGAATGATTTTCTTTGCTATTGATTTTAGATTCTACAGCTTAGTGCTCTACACTCTTCCTACTTGGTACAATAGATCAGCATTTTTCAAGACCAGTGAATGCGTATGCACGTATAGAAACTTGTTCTTCTTTTGACCTATTACTGTGGTTAGGGTAATACAGTATTTTGCTTACTGAATGGAGTGGTATTTATATGTGCAAATGTTAAAGTCTATGACAGGATTTTTTTTTTTTCCTGAAGTAGTTAATTCTTGTAAAGTTTTTGTTTTCCATATGTGTGTTTGTGAATTAATTGGAGAAAATTTGAAACAGTATAGTTGTGTATTAAAAAAAAACAAAAAAACCAACAACCAACACCACAGGGCAACCTCCCCTCAAAAACCCATAGAATGTTAGTGACCTTGCAGTTGAGAAACAGAAGTGAGAATGCCAGAACACTCTGATGAGGAGTGTTTCCTGTAGGAAAAGTCTAATATAGAAGTTGCCATTTTGAAGGTGCTATAACCAGTAACATTCCCTGGAGGCTTCTTCAGCTATTGCAAGAATGTCTTGATGATATGATGATTTCATTTCAGCATTTCACAAATACTGCATTTGTTAAACTCTGTGAAAAAGCATCAGGAGCTTTTCCGCACTCTCTGTAGTGTGGATGACTTCCTGTATTAGCTCTCAAAAGTACAAAGGCAGAAATCTTTCATCAAGCACAGAGCAATGACTTTCAAACAACTTTGAGTAACTCAGGCACTGGATCTCACTCTATGTTGGAATGAGGCAGATCGGTGTGCTGGGCGTGTCTCTGGACTCCCACCCTGCGCAGCAGCAATAGTGCCAGCACAATGGAATCACATCTGGCATACTTTTGGAGGTCTCTGGCATCCATACAGTTAAAGATTCTCACTTTTGTTCAAATTCAAGCTCTTGACTAGAAAACTATTCAGACGTACTATATAGCCTTTCAAATATACATACATAAATTGTCAATTTCATTCTCCGGTAGTTCCAGGCATTTAAAGACGTTCAGATATTTCTTCTTGATAGAGTTAGCACATTTTCACAAGCGTATAGATTCAATCACTAGCTATAAAATGTTCTTAATTGCTTACTAATGTATCTGTCAGTGCAATAAAGTCATCACAGTATTGTGATATGAAAGGAACACAAGAAAAAAGAAAAATACAGAGCACTTTTGCTAATTTTGCAGGAACTGTTGTACAGGCTATAGTCCAGAAGGTATTACGAGGCATTAGGTTAATGCTACAAACTTTACTTTTAAAACATCCCTATATCAGACTTCTAATTTAACCCCGTTTGTCAAGCTTTGGAATGAGACTCCTTTCCAAAGGTCTGGACCTGCAATTTGTGGTATAAATACACCACAGAAGTGTGCATGATCTGGAATGTCTTTCTTCGGCTCACCAATACATTCCAGCTAGTACTTTTATAGGTTTTGCAGAATGTAAGTTACTGCAGATCAAGCTTTCTCTTGTTTGTTTTGATTATTTTTTTAAAGATAGAAGTCTTATGCTTTCAAATACAGGAAAAATTGTGGTAGAAAAGAGTTTGCTTAGTCTGTTTTAGTAGAAGTGGGAGAAGTAAAGCATATTTTGAGAATTTACTTCAAAGCTACAGAGGAAATTTGATTTACAGCACTGTGTATACTGTGCCAAATCTTAATACTCAGTCCTCTTTAGCTAAATGGGTTCTGCCCCATGTAAAATCAACCATATAAACTAGCTTCCAGAAAGAATTGTAAGAAGTCCTCTCTCTTGCCCCTTCCGAAAGAAATATCTAGCATTTATGGTACAACTCTTTGAATGTCAAAGTAAATAATGTTCCTTTTTTTTTTTGTTTGTTTAATGGAATATTTTTATTCTTTCCAACAGGAGTTTCATTTGCATTTGTTGTTTTGCTTCCTCTAGCCCCTGCTATACTTGAGAAACAACTGTCCCTGCAGAAAATATTTCCTTCATACATCCAATGCACCTCCCCATCAAATAACTAAATAGCAAATAAAATAATTCATCTAAATAACTTTAAATAGTTTATACTGATATTTGAGGTGATAATCTGAATAATAATAAAATCTGTAATAACTTTACAGCAATATAAAAATACCAACAATTCCCATCTTTATGGAACTATGAGTATAAAAAAGTGATTGTGACTGTTTAAAATAAACATTATGTGAAACATATATTTTTTTTAAATTCAGAGAAATATTTTTTAAACTGTGGAGACTGATTTTGTTAAACTCCAGTACTTACAGGAGTGCTTACAGTAGTGTAGCGCACTTCTTAATTTTGACTCATCATTTATTACACGTGTCTCCATCATGCAGAAATCACAATTTAGATATAAACCCATCAATACAAATGTATTTAATTATTTCCGCAATATTAATTTAACTGTTAATTAAAATCGGACTTATTTTTAATCTGTTTTAAATCCAGATATGTGAGATAAAATGCAAGTTGATGGATCTGGATATTTAACTGTTAAACCAGTTTAGCACTGAAATGATAGTAAAGACTACCTGTCTGCTGGTATCAGCTAGTAAAATTTTAGACTATGAGCTTGGTCAGAAAATTAGGACTTCCAAGCTTAAGCAAATAAAGTCAGAGGAAAATTCTTCAACACATTACTTCTGTATACCTCAATTTGAAAACCACTTAAATTTTAAAGAATATCAACAATTTTAACCACTCTTATACTTTTACTTCTGTGGATCTCTGTTCTCTGAAGACATGGTAAACCTGATGCCTCAGTGATGATGCTGACATTCTTTAGTGTTCTCTGCAAGATACAGAATATGTGGAGATGCAAATGTGAACATGCCATTCTCTCAAAAGAAACTGAACTGTGAGAAGAGATCTAGACACCAGGCAATAACACACAAATGTGCATACTGACACTCTTATGTACCTCTTAGCTACATAAATTCACATTTATAGTAGTAAAATAAATGTGCATGGGACTTTTATGCAGCTGGCATAAAAACATCCATACTATTAAACAGCATTATTCTCCAAAACAATGTACTGCTTCCCAAAGGCACATTGGAAATGGTACCTGACCTGTGCCTGCTCCCAGATCATATCCAGGAACTGCTTGGGTTAATAATTGCAGGCATGGTACAGAGCTATGCCCAGGGATCATTTTAACGTCTTAATGCTGCAGAGGAATGAGACGCAGCACAAGAAAACATTTGCAGGCAATGTCTGATTTGCTGGCATAGTTATAGTCTGCATGATCCAACACTTGCACAAAGGGTACATAAATTCTTAGTATTAGCAATGGAAAGTAATTGGGTTGTTCTGAAGATGTTAGAGAAGCAGAATCTGCATCAAAATCAGATGGACTAGCTCTATCTAACCATCTAACAGTTCATGGAATATATATTATAAATAATGAAAAAATAGAAGTAATGAATAGTTTACTACAGTAATTAGCTCATAAAGTGAAAGGGCATGGAGAGACAAATGAAATTCCCTGATTATAAGATGCATAAACAGAACCTTTTAAAGTTATCTCACAGGGTTGACTTCCAGCATGACTGGTTCATCAACATATTCTGTTAACATTGACGTCTTTTAGTTGAACCAAAAATTTACATAAAACCATGGTAAAGTCAGTAGATTCTCAATTATTGAAGCAGCACTTTGGAGAATGTTGGTTCATACATTATTTTGAATTTAGAGCTTTATTATAACTAATGGAGAAGAAGCAGGAGAAAAACTACCCACTTTGTAGAAACATGGTTTTATACACACCAGTCACAGTATTTTTCAGTCTAATCTCAATATCTCATCTTTTCTGAGGTGTCACAAATTTTGTTCTGGATGACTCAGGCAACCACTGCAAAGGGTTATCTAACGCTGAAATGAAGTATAACAAAGTATTCAATTTCACAACCGGACATTTTACAGACATGCTCCAGTCATCATAACCCTGTAGCCCAGTCTTACAATGACAATACTTACGTTCTATTTTTCACATATAACACTGATTTCATAAAACCATGTGTTTATTGCAAACAGTTGGAATACATAATATGTTTTGAACTCCAGCTGCCTTTGATAGCTAACTTAAAGATTTTTATTGTCAAGTTTATAAAGTGATCTTAACTAAAACTATAGACGCAGTTGATAAAAAGTATCTGATATAATATAAACATGATATATGTCTTGGTGACTTGGCACCTGATTTTTTTTTCAATATTAAAATGTTGAATTCATATTCTTTTTCAGTGAGGGGTTTGTGGTTTTTTGGTTGTTTTGATTTTCACCTACTATGCTTTTTGTGAGAAACTATCAGCTTATATTTTCTTTGGTGCAAGTCAACCAGAAAGAAACAATAATAAAAAAAAGGAATGTATGTGTTAGCTTGCAAAAGGGCACTCAGGTCTTAGTCGTATAGAAATGTTTGGGTCTGTCCAGCATTACACTTTAAAATTCATGTTATTCATGCTATACAAAGGCTGAAAAATTAGGTCTTACATTGGACCATAAAAATCCCCAAAACTTAAATTGTCTCTACCCACATATTTTACAGGAGAACGTGGGAAGGAAAAAGACTAAAAGTAATATTCATCTCATCTAACTCCAGCATCTAGAAAACAAGTATCTAGGCAAAGCTCACCTTCTAGTAATCGTCTATAATCAGTGCGGCTATATCCAGGAGTCAATTCACATCATTTATCTACATTAAACCTGAAAGAATCACTAGCTGGAAATATCTTGCATTAACTTGAAAAGTAGCTTTCATATGACTCTGACTCCACACCTCAGAGTCCAAGTGTCTCCGAATCTTCTCTTTGAATGATCAGATCTGTAAAATTAATATAAATCAGAAATTCATTTTGCAGTTGTATGAAATAAAAAATACATTCAGATTTCAGTGTATGTAGCCTTTAATTGTATTTCATATTGCTTATTTATTTATTTATTTTCAGAGAGGCTTGGGTAGTTGGAAGGGAAAAGAAAAGAATCTTCTCGGACTTTTTTTTTTTTTTTAAATTCAAATTTTGTAACTAGGAGAGTTAGTAGGTTTTTTGTGTGAGTGTGTATCTTACGAGCAGTTTTCTAGGATGGATATATGCTTCATGACAGTTAGACACAGATTCCAAACCATTATCTCCCATTCTACATCTAGTATACATACTTCATGGAACAGTCTGTAACACTGTCAGTTTAGTTATGCACATTTAACTTACAGGGATATTAAACAGCTTTTAACTTTCCCCTAGGCAGATTTTTAACCTTTAACACATCTGTATTCTTTATTCTTTAGTTTCGTTTATGAACTTCCATAGATCTTTCAGCCAAAAAAGAAGAAAAAGGAAATGGAGGAAAACAGAGAGATAGAAACAAGTTTTCTTTCTTACAGAATTCCTGTTTGAGATACAGGGCTCATGTATTTGGTCAGACACTCATATTTAACTTATTTTTAATTCTCCTACACAATGTGTGTGTACATACTGAACATAGAAAATATACAACAATAATTTAATAAACATAGTATGTTTAGCTGGAGTAGATTAAAGTTTTATTATGTCTAAAGGCAAGACGATCTGCAAAGTTGTTTGTTTAATGCAGGAGGATTCCGTACTAAAGCCTGTGAAAATAATTTTCTAAATGTAAATTTTCTGTATTGAAATATCCTTTTTTTATTTTTATTTGATTTGCCGTATTGTAAGCACACAAGCTCAAACTTCTCCCTGAGAAATTTCTCCCTGAGAAAGCAATAATCTGTAATAAATAAAGAGAAAGCCCTCACATGGCTGCAGTATAAGGTCTAGTGTCCATCATAATCTACAGTTTAATCACTTATTGACACACCTATAAACTTCAAAAAAATATTATAACAATTTTTTACTTCACTCAGAAGATAATTTTTCTTCATAATTACTAAATTTCACAATGTTTAACAATTTTAAAATGGCTTTTTCATACTCTGCAAATTCTGAGAGGTAAAATAGATTTTTGACCATCATGGAATATAGGAATGTAAGTCCAGTTTTGACTTTATCTCTCCATCCTGTAACTTCACTGTTTCCACTGAGCAAATGGGAAGTCAGTCAGGAAAAGTGAGTAATTTAGTAGAATGTGAGTTCACACATCAAGAGTATAGTGCCAGAAAATTCTGCTGTATACTCCAACTGATTTTCTACCTAACATCTAAAGTAGCAACATTTTATTGAAGTACTGTAATAACAACTTTGTTAACTAACCACAACTGTCACAAATATTTAAATCAACATTTTGCTTTGTGAAGCCAAGCTGTGTAAAACTTTCATTACAGAAAGCAAGCCCAGGCAAAACAAGATTGTGTCGTGTTTCATTTGTGAATGCAAAACTCATCTCAGTTCTCGGGCAATATCTAGAGCACAGGAAAGATTCAGGTAATGTGTAACTGTCCCTTCTGGTGAATTTATTTCCTTTTTTCCAAGTTCCTCAAAATAAAACCTTAGTGCTCATCAGGTGGGCTCTTATATTCTAGCTTATTATAGGCTTTTGGCAAGTATGTTTTACTTCTTCTCTAAAGCTTTCTAAAGCTTCCTTTCTGAAGTGGTAAAGTAGGACTGCATAAGAGTGAAAGAGGCCAAAAACATTTAGTCATCCAGGAGAAACCTGTCCACCCACTTCTATTTTTAAAAGATTGTTTTGCATTGTCTGTTTGTGCTTAACTATCTTTTCTCAGTTATTCTTTTGGAGATAAGAGATGAAAAAAGGAAAGGCTGCAAATATCCTGCCAAGCAAATAAATCCTTTTATAAACCACGCTAGCATTTGGAGAGGACTTTTTCCTCATTTGTTTTTTTAGAGAGGGACTGGAGGGAGGCTCCAGAGATCCTCCTAATGAAATACAATTAGGAAAAGTAGTCAGTAGGTGCTCAAAGAAATAATTAATTGCTATCCACTTCCACAAAGGCAGGAATCTTTTTCTAGGTAAATAATTTGTCCCACATGTTCTCTTTTAAGTGGTAAGTCTCCTTAGGTGGAATAAATGAGGATGATTAAAATGAGCTTTTCTTCTTTTTTTTTTTTCTTTCTTTCTTTCTTTTTTTTTTTTTTTTAATTTCTGATTTGGTCTGTTTTTTTTTTTTTTTTTTTTTTTTTTTTTTTTTTTTTTTTTTTTTTTTAATTTCTGATTTGGTCTGACTTCTGTGGCTGCCGATAGTTTTTGGTGTTTACAGGTTTCAAAGCCTGTACGGTTTTACTCTGTTTTGTGCATAAATCACAAAAAGTGAGGTGTCTTGCACAACTTTCACAGTACATCCAGATTTTTTTTTTTTTTTTTTCTTTGTACCTTTAAAAAGCCGATGGCTGCCGATAGTTTTTGGTGTTTACAGGTTTCAAAGCCTGTACGGTTTTACTCTGTTTTGTGCATAAATCACAAAAAGTGAGGTGTCTTGCACAACTTTCACAGTACATCCAGATTTTTTTTTTTTTTTTTTGCTTAGTACCTTGAAAATGCAGATCACTCTGTGTAATTTTCTTTTCAGAGCATTTATTTATAGTTGAAAAAAAGGCCCATTAATTAAAAATAGAGAATGATGGTGTTAACTATTTAACCGCAGTAATAATCATGATTAGAACATAGAAAAGACTGAGAAAGGGTAGGATATGTGAGGAAAAAATGGTTTGTAAATAACATTGTAAAGAAAAGTATTTCTAAAAACATTTTTTTGCACAAATTTTCAAAACGACATTAGTTGATCTACATCAGGACTTGAGGAATGGGACAGAGTACCTTGTACATGGTGCTTTCAAAACATTTGTAAGTAAGTACTGAATGAACTTATGCCACGGCTAAAGCAGTCTGTGAGAACCATCGCAGAGGTGCAGGCTGCTACTTCTTTGCTTTTTCTCTACCCCTCTTCACTTTTGCTCCAAAGTCTGTTACTCTTGAAACTAGAAAATTCTCTGCACTAATAATAAAATATGTTAGAACGCATTAGTATGTGCCCATTCAACTCTTCTTTTTGAGACATTTAGAGGATTAGGATCATTGTTTGTACTAGACTTTAAAAACAATCAAGATCAAATTATCTTGGAGAATTTCTTCTGCTCACATGGAGACATTTGATTTAGTTAGCTGTTTATGCACGGGGGAGTAAGGAGTTTTGAGATCTACAGACACATGAGCACAGCCGAATAGTTGTCCTCTAGGGAACGATTCGTGCCATTTTGAAGATGGAGGTGTCTAATATTAGTCAGGTGAAAGTTGACCAAATAGCAGCTCCTTTTCTACCAATGATATAAAGAGTTATTGAGTTACTCACAATTAGATTTCTGTGTTTAAATATCTAGATTTAGATAAGTCCTAATTCTCATGTTCAAAAAAACCACTAACTTTACTGTCTCTTGAGAGAGAAACAATTGTACAAATGGTACCCATTTGCTAATTCTGCTTAAAATGCCTCTCTTTTTTTTTTTCCTCCCCATAAGATAACTGGAAATCCTTTTAAAAATCAGCATTTTCTGGAAACTACATCTTAGTGACAACGTGTTTTGAATTTGATTTTGCTTTTTTCCCCCTCAGAGCTAGATTTCAAAATCTCCACAGTTGTCCATAATAAAATGTTGCTACCTCTTGAACACTTTTGGGTTTTCATGCCGTCTGTAAGTATATTTTGACTATATGGTATTTATCTTTATTCGCTCTCTGGGAAGAAGAAAGCTGGACAACATGGGAGCATCCGGTTCCTCCATGTTGAACCCAGGACATTCTTATGCCTAATTTTGTAGGAACTAGGAGAATAATTAGGAAAGATATCCATTGTGAAATTATGTGAACAACAGTTATGTAGAAATAATAATTTAGTAAAGTTTAATACCTTTTCTTATTTCTCATACAACAAGTTGTTTTGGTTTCTTTTGTCTTCTTTTAAACCCAGCAACAAACAGAGAGTCATATATATCTAAATGGATGCAAACAGTACTGGGATGAAATTTTCATGAAAGAAGTAATGATTTGGGGGGGAAAATCAGTGAATCCAAGGAAGTTTGTGATAGAGTTTTATGTTATCTATATTTCCTTCAGGTTTTCTGAAATATGCTTACATAAAAGGGACCTCCTTTTCATCTCCATTTTTGGAGGTAGAAAAGCATATTTCGTTGTCAAAAAATATTGTCAATAACATTTCATTTGTATAACAAAGGTATTTGAAGTCCCAATGCACTATGAAGATAATACATATGTAAAATCCCCAGAAATAATTCCCGGTAGCTTCTCTGGATTTACTAATGCCTTCTGAATCATTTAGTTATGTTGATTAATCCTAATCATAAGACCACACAATGGATACAAGGACACCAGCAGGTACTACCTGTGCATAGTGTTTTGTGACTCAATCAAGAATTAACATCTGGTAGGTCAAATGTGCAAGTCCGCTGTAAATATTACCAAACTCAGAGACAATCCCAAGGGAAGCAGAAGAGACAACCTCTAGGCTTTTCTAACGTAGTCCTTGGAAATACTCATTAATTAGTGAGAATCTAATATTTTGAGCTGTCTCATACTAAAATCAGCAGCAACAACTGTAGATTTTCTTTAACTGTAAAACTTTGTGTATCTTAAATTAGTTTGTTGCTATTACATGTTCTTAAAGAACTGAAGTTTGTTTTTCTCATAATTGTCTCAAATTTCTTTAAAACTAACAAATAAGAGTAGAGCTATTATAGTGACAACACAGAGAAAAATGAGCTAAATTACTGATGCATACCAAAATATGTCTTAAATATGCTGTAAAAACTCCAATATACTCAGTGGGACATGAATATCAGTATAAAATTTGTGGAGGAAAAATAAAACAAAATTATCACTCAACTATTGGGTCAGGTGTCCATAGAAATCTAAGTAGTAAACATATAAACAGTCCTGGAAGCAGGACCTGAGCAGGACAGTCTTCCTTATTTATGGCTAAGGAATCACAGTAACTGTAGAGCAGGCCAACGACTTTTGGTATCTCACATAAGGTGGGGTGTCTGCAACAGAAATCACAATGTTACCTGTCCCTAAAATACGGCTCAGGGTTGACAGTACAAGATAACAAGTCTTGTGGTCAGCTGCCAATCACAGGGATTGTCCTGGTTTCGTTTTTTCAAACTTACAGCCACTGTGGTCCCCACGTATTGCACTGGCACATCTGATCACACAAGGAGCCATTTCATGGAGAAAAGTCACCAGGAGAACAGAAGTGTGTGACTGGATATGAGGGC
>NW_010390005.1:41923-44125 GCF_000710305.1 Buceros rhinoceros silvestris | reverse complement strand
AAGAGAAATGGGGCCACAGCCTTCACCATCAGATCAACAGATCACCTAATTAGGTTCTCAGGCTTTTGCTCAGACCTGAGGATTGGGATGTGACTTACACTTTAACTCAGTAAATTCAAAGATTAAATGTGGTTTCTCTTTTATTATTATTATTTCCTATAGGAACACCTTATATATTCAGTAAAGGCAATGAATCAAAAAAATACAGGAAAGGAGAAAGAGCTCTCTTTCTGCACAAACGTCAGTCATTTCATTATTCACCTGAAAATACTCCAGTTCAGGTTTCCTCCTTTGATCACCAGGTCTGCACAGATCTAAGCTCCAGCCCATGGAATAAGCTATGTACGCCCTTCTGAGCACGTGCATGGGAATCTACTCTCATGGAGAGGAAGGGTGTGTTAAACTGGGAGAGAATGAAAAAGAAAGGAGAACAGACAAGCCTATAAATAGAAAGTGGGACACTGAGCAGGAATACCACAGCCAGGAGCCTACAAGAAGAGCATATAGATAAGGTGGATTTTCCTTAATAATTAGAAGTGGAAGCAGCAGCTGTGAGACAGAGAGACCCCGTAGTGATAAGATCTTTTTAGAGCACTGTCCATCAAATCTTTCAGAATCTTCATCCCTGCTCTTTATCCGAGTATTTATGAGTACTTTCTCTCCCTCTCTCTCAATCACACACACACACACATACAAGCTTGTAGATTTTAACAAAGTATTTCATTCTGAAATTTATTTGTGCATAAATAACATCATATGATGTTGCTAATTGCCATCATATTTCCATCATGTTCTGTCAAATTAACTTGCTCTTGCACTGCAGAAGACTTCTTTCTGTATTCCAGGCCTTAGCCAAATAAAACATGCCAGTTATGCCGAATTGTACAGTGTTTTTTAGTGGAAGACTGGTATTTGGAAGAAATAGAGTCAGTCCAAAAATCTCAGTTCATTTGAATGTTCTCAAACTTAGTCCCAAAAGTTCAAAAGTGAAGGGTGAATTATTACATTTCCTCATCAAATTAGAGTGGGTTTTTAATGAGAAACAGCACTTTTAAAATAAAAATAGAAGGTTAAAACAATTCAAAACAACATCTCCAAAATAATATTTGTTATAATATTAGAATGAGTCAGAATTAGTGACAAGAAGTTTGTAAAACACACACAATACATAAAAAGGATGGTATTGAGTATCACAGCCCAGTAGAATTCTTTAATGTTTGATCAACAAATCTGCTAGTGATGTCAGTTTATCATTGAATAATGTTTTAAGTAGAGAATATTTTATATCCATTGTTTCAAAGACTGAATCTCTCTATTTACCAAAGTATTGGTGGTAAATTTTTGGTAGCAAATCAACTTCACATAATTTGGACACACACACACCCCACCCCCCTAATTCTTATATCTTACTTTCTCTTTTTTTTTATTAAAGTATCAATTTATTCCCTTTTGTGACTGATGTACATCCTATTTTCTGAAATATTTGTGACTTGACAATCATGCACTGCCTGTGCATAAGTAACCAATGGTGGGTCATGCATAAAAGCTGCCCTGTTATGCAGTTGTCAGCTTCTGAGAGGTTGGGGTTTTTTTCATATTAACCTAACTTTTAAATCCCTCCAAAGTGGAAATGTCTAAACAAAATTCACAATAGTTTATCTTCCTGAAGCAGAATCCTTATTTTTCTGCAAAGCCAAGAGCCATTCTTGTTTCTGTTGTGATTAGATTTCATGCAAGATTTTTACCAGAATTTGTTGATTGAAACAAGAAATTGCAGCCATATCAATACCATATTAAATACCTTCACTATTGGGGTGCTTAAATTGTACAGATAAAAGATTTTAGCTCCTCTTTGCATCGGTGTCTTGCTCAGGTATTTTTAAAAATGCATGTTCAAAATAAAATTGACAATTAACAAATTTACACTTTGGTGATCTTATTAATTTATTAGAATAATCCATCAATGTATCTCTGTAAATGTTGCATATCTATCAGTAGGAGTTCACAGACTTTAAATAGATCACAGAGATTTTATAATAAGATGACCAATTAAAACAAGAATCTTTTACTGAAGATTTCTTTCAGTGTGCTTTTTTATTTTTTTTTTCTGATTTCTTCATAGCCGATTGATGTTTCTGTGAGAAAAGTATAATGGGACACATCTTTTGAAGAGACTTTTATTGCAGAGGCAGCACAGCAGGA